>NW_026733930.1:0-25974 GCF_028476545.2 Physella acuta | reverse complement strand
ATATTATATTATATTATATTATATTATATTATATTATATTATATTATATTATATTATATTATATTATATTATATTATATTATATTATATTATATTATATTATATTATATTATATTATATTATATTATATTATATTATTATTATATTATATTATATTATATTATTATATTATATTATATTATATTATATTATATTATATTATATTATATTATATTATATTATATTGCATGCCTTTTGAAAGTTTGTTTAAACCTGGCTCAGAAAAAGTACACATCTTCATGTTATCTTTACACGTTTGTAACAATATGTTTAATATTTGACTAAGATTTTAGCGACACAAAATAGGTTGGTTAAAGGCTGCATACTATACACATTTCTATGTTTAGTCAGTCAGCTGTTTGGGTTGCCTATAACATACCAATTTCTATAAAAATACCGACTCCATCTAGCGCATGTCCTGCCAAGCCTAACCTTATAAGTAATGTCAGTTTAGTGAATTTTACTAACATAGTTGACACATGCGAGAGGCCTGACGGGGTCTAACAACACACAGAAGAAAAAATTACAGACTGAATAAAAAAATACTTAAAGGAAAAGAACGAAATAAGACAAAAACACACACAAATGCATAATTCAGGTTGTCATTAAGAATTTTGCGAATGATGTATTGAGTTATGAAGAAATTCGTTAGTTTAAGAGTTATTTCCCATATATTTAATGCAACGAAGTTGATTAAAATAACTCAAATTTTAATTTCACAATTATTCTAATTTAGCAAAATTCAATGACTTAATAGTTATAGAGTAAAATAATTTTTCTGTTGTATTATTTTATTGTTCAAAAAGACAATGTTGTTGTGCTTTTTATTCTATACTTTTATATAACAAAGTGTTTAATATTATCTTTAGTATCAAGTATACTCCTTAAACCAATCGCTTTAATGTAAGAATTTTTAAAGACGAACCATTACTTCCTATTTAAACAATGTTAGTACACATATTTCTACGTGTATATTATTATAATACTTTAAAAAAATATATATATATATATATAACCGGCAGTGATACTGAGATTATAATAGACTTTCTTACTAATAATTTATGTGAAAGATTATACAGCTTGTTATCATGATGTGAATGTTAAATACAGTTGTGATATTTAAATATGTCAAAAAAAAAAAAAAACTTTTTAGAAGAACAGAAACGAGAAGTTAGATAATTTTTGATCTGTTTTACACAGATAAAGACAAAGCCATAGCCTACCATGAACTAAAGGTTGCTAGGAAAGCGCTTGGCTTTGATGTAAAGAACGCAGATGCACTGAAGATTCTGAGTGACTACGACAGACAGGGTGCAGGAAAGATTTCCTTTGATGATTTCAATGAAGTCATGACAGACATGATGCTAGACAGGGATCCACAGGGAGAAATTCTCAAAGCTTTCAAACTATTTGATGATGACACCTCAGGAAAATTTAGTCTTCGGAATCTCAGGAGGGTAGCGAGAGAGCTGGGAGAAAACATGACGGATGAAGAATTAAGGGCCATGATAGATGAATTTGATAGGGATGGTGATGATATCAATAAAAAGGAATGTATAGCTATCATGAGAGGAGATACGTGACCGACTGGCCAACCAATGTAAACTTATGTAAGTGAATGAGCGACCCACCAATCAACCAATGACAATACTTGTTTACACATGGCCAACCAATGGAAACTTCTGTCGCTGAATGAGCGACCCACCAATCAACAAATGACAATACTTGTTTACATATGGCCAACCAATGGAAACTTCTGTCAGTGAATGAGTGACCCACCAATCAACCAGTGACAATACTTATTTACATATGGCCAACCAATGGAAACGTCTGTCAGTGAATGAATGACCCACCAATCAACCAATGACAATACTTGTTTACATATGGCCAACCAATGGAAACTTCTGTCAGTGATTGAGCGACCCACCAATCAACAAATGACAATACTTGTTTACATATGGCCAACCAATGGAAACTTCTGTCAGTGAATGAGTGACCCACCAATCAACCAATGACAATACTTGTTTACATATGGCCAACCAATGGAAACTTCTGTCAGTGAATGAATTGACCCACCAATCAACCAATGATAATACTTGTTTACATATGGCCATCCAATGACAACTGTTATATGAGAGGGATGAAAGGTTCCAATGTAAAACTGCTGTACAGATATTTACAACTGATCTTTGTCAAAGTGTTCAAAATAATTGCTTGTATTGTGTATGGTTTTATAAAATGTGTGATTAATCTGTTTTGAAAAATTATTTTTCCATATAAAACATGTGCCGTAAATAAATGTATTAACTTTGGCAAAAGTGAATTAAAATGCAGGGACCAGTGTTGAGAATATAACAAAAAAATTGAAAATAGGCTACACGTCATAATGAAGTATTATTTTTGCAAAGTTGTTTCGGTCCTCACGAGCCAATGAAGAAAAGTGTAATACTGAATATAACACACTGACCTGAAGCTACAAACATGTTCCCATTAACTTCAGCCCACCTGCCTCACCCCCCCCCCCCCTTTGACCGTACCTTCATAAACTATAACATAACTTTTTAACACTCAGACACGTGTGGGAAGTTTGTCACTGTTCAATAAAGAGCGTCTGGTTCTGATATGAAAGCTCTTCTAAAACATTATAACTTGTATTTTAGAATATAACACCAAACTAAAGCACTAGCAGAGACGGTATAGACAAGGAATAAGCGACCATTACCTTAACGTAAAATGATATTTATGTTATGAAAATGACATTACATATATTAAATATGAAATATGATCACCTTTTTTTTTTAACATCTGGTGCATTTTGTGTTTGGTTCTGTTGGGGGTCATGCATACATGACGTCACACTTTATTTGACGATTTGTACCTCCCCCTCTCCCCTCCGTCACACATCGTCACAAAAAGCCAGACCCGCCCCCCTAAAATGACGTCACACCTCAGCCTACAACCCCCCCTCAAAACTGCAGTTGAATTTTTTTTAAAACATCGATATTTTTTCCAAAATCTTCTCTGAAATCTGTCAAAATAGAGTATTTTAATCAATTGTTATTACGATTTATTAAAACAGTTTTCTAAAACGCGAAATAAAGTCTAAAATTCGTTTTCTAACATTGCTTTTTTATAATGCAAAAGTGTGACGTCGCATCATCTGAACCCCTCCCCCTCCCCCTTATCACACAGCGTCACAAAATTACGGACCCCCCCTCCCCCTACGAGTGTGACGTCATTATTGGAAGACCCCTTGAACAAAAATTTGAAAGTGCTGCTGATGAATTAAACCAAGAGACAATGTCTATCAAGATTTAATCATTGCAAGCGACGTGTCAGATATATATTAAAAAAAAACACATAACACGCGATTTTACGTGATTAGCAATTTTCTAAAATGCATTTTGTCTTTTAAGTATAAACGTTTAATAGAGTATATTATTACTATAATAGTAGAGGCTATTTGCATATTGACATTTTAATTTTAATTGTGAGATATTTCCTAAACCCGGGCTATGCCGGGTGCATGCTGCTTATTTAAAACAAAAGTCATGGTCCATGACAGATAAATTATCATAAATGACATGAGGTTACCTAATCTGATAAAAGTTGACATTTGTTAAAATACCGCGAAGTAAAAGTAAATTTCGTCAGGCATCGTTGCCATGGTTACAGTTGTAAAACATAGGACGAGTGACACCATATGTCGATGTATTTCAACACACATGGTATTAAATGCATCAATCAACTTCAGTATTCCAGTGTTTATCATTGGCTTGTGAGCAAGGGTAGAGATTCACAAGAGTAAAACTTATTTCTGACTTTTAATTGAGTAGGTCATTGATTTGTCGTTTTCATACTTGTCAGATGGCATTTTTGTTTCAAATGAAATATGAATATTGAAATCAACATAAAAATTAAGCTAAAAATTACTAGAAAAATAGAGCGGCAAGGAGAACTTAAAAATAGATTGGTGTATAAAAGAAGGGACATACCTAGATAAGGGAAACAACTCAGATATCTAGCTTATTTAAATATTTACTCGATTAATTCCCTTTCTTTGACATACAAAGTGTGGATCATAATTATAATTACTGCGTACATATATTATCCCCATGTGAGACCAAATATTGTTATTGTGCAGCTACTATGTGTTTTTGAATCAAGTGAACATCAGGTCAGCATCAGGTAAATGTCAGGTCAACATCAGGCAAATGTCAGGACAGCATCAGGCAAATGTCAGGTCAGCATCAGGCAAATGTCAGGTTAGCATCAGGCAAATGTCAGGTAAGCATCAGGCAAACGTCAGGACAGCATCAGGCAAATGTCAGGTCAGCATCAGGCAAATGTCAGGTTAGCATCAGGCAAATGTCAGGTAAGCATCAGGCAAACGTCAGGACAGCATCAGGCAAATGTCAGGTCAGCATCAGGCAAATGTCAGGTCAGCATCAGGCAAATGTCAGGTCAGCATCAGGCCAACGTCGGGACAGCATCAGAAGCGTCAGGCCGTTGATATTGTTTATGAAACAAATAAGGACAGACTCTATGACTTAAAAAAGTAAAAAGACTGTCTCCATGGATCTTGGACAATTCAGTGAAATAGAACCCACAGTACATACAATTCCTCTAATCAACCACCAACAAGTGAAGATAGTTGGGGGTTTAGCTATTGCAGAGAAAGGACGTGTTGTATATTTTGTAGTGTAGACCTAGTATTAGTGATTGATAATTCAAGTTCAAGTTATTTTTCGATGATTGGACTTGTTGGTATTAATAGTGTCGTCAGACATAAGAGTGCTCTCGACCGCATAACATGTCTATAGTTGGAATGTTAGTAATAGAAGTAGTCATCATATATAACGCATACATCCCTAACCCCACCACACCCAAGTTTAACGCTTTTTAAAAAACCGAAAGAGAATCTAGCGGTAGAAAGCCAGATTGCCAACCCGCAGGTCTCGAGTTCGAATCGGTGTTCAAGTCAGTAGATCGTCCCTGAGTCCACCCAACTCTGATGGGTACCTAACTTACGTTAGGGAAAGTAAAGGCGGCTGGGTATATTGCTGACCTCACTATGATTTATGTATCTAGATTTCTGGAGTTGTAATCTAGAATTACCATGTTATTATGATGTAAACATATATTGTTAAAAAATAACATTCTTTACATTATTTTAGTTTAAGTTACCTCCCATTAGCTTTTTAAAAATAAGATAAGGGAAACAACTTGAAATTGAAATTATGTGAAAAGTATTTGTTATAAAACGCAATATTACATTTAATGTTTCCTATGAAATTAAGAAATATATTAAAATTATATATATATATATATAAAGTGTGTCAAAAGTATATGTTTTATGGAGATTAGATTTAACAAATGACACAACTTGACTGAGAAAACTGCTTGCGTAATTAAATGATAAATTACAAGAGATATGAACACTTCGTTTATATAGTGTTTCGTTCATGTTTTAAATGTGTCCCTGCTTGAATATACTCATTTTTGTATTCACTTAAAACAAGTTAATAAAAAGTCTAGTGACAATTTTAGCGCAATTTCCATAATTAATTTTTTGTGACCGAATTAAAGGATATTTTTGAAAACTTTCTTCAGCAATATTGTTCTAAATTTTGGCAGAAATCGATTGGTAAATGTGTCAAGTCGCTAAGTGGTCAGGTTGCCTATATATGGGCCAAAAACTGCATTTTTTCGAGTTTTTTTGGCTTTTCCTGGAAATCCAGGAAGGAATTCCGGGAATTTTTTGGCCCACAATCATCCTCGGAACTTGCTTAACATATTTGCTTTTGGAACTAGTCCTCGATATTGCTTCGTTGAGAAGGAGATACGACTTAAAGCTGCGGACACACATCCATTGCGGACACACATCCATCCATCCAGAAATGACCAGTTAATAATCGCAATTGTCCAGTATGGAAATTGCGCTAAAAAGTGTACATACTCAATTGTAACAACAGCATTCAGTGGACAAGTGAAAAAACAAACAAATTTCGTAAATTACATGTCTCAGCCTAAGAAATGTATTTGTTTACTACGGTAGGTCTTAACGGCCTAGCAAAATGAAAACTACACATGGTGCCTTGGGCTACACTTTACAACGATTAACTTTGTAGCAATGACCACCGACATGAACTCAACCATTATCGTTCATTTAGGGTGAGTTTGTATTAGCAATATAGATTTTTTGTAAGATCTCAACCAGGTATCGTTCATTTAGAATAGAGTGTGATCATATTAAAAATATACATATTCATATTATCTTGACAATACTCTAACAATGCGTATCTACGAAGTTATGTTTAGTGTTTGGCTAAGATTTTAGCGACTCAAAATAAACAATCGCATAGAACATAATTATTTATGATTGATACACATTTCATAGATGCGTACATTATTGAATACTTAATAATACTAATCTCATTTAGGTACCTTTTATTTTTAGTAAGATTTATTTGATATCTAAATAACAATGTGTGCTCTAATCTGTAGTTCTACAATCGGTTAAATCTAGTTTGGTGAATAATGAAAGGTTGCATACTATACACAGTTCTATATTTAGTTAGTCAGCAGTTTGTGTTTCCTTTATAAAATGTACAACTTCCTTTTGCGTATGTTCTGCAGAGCATAACCTTATCAGGACTGTCCGTTACGTGTATGTTACCGACATAGTTGACACATTCGTGAGGCCTGACGGGGTCTAACAACACACATAAGAAGAAAATAAATACATAATTAAAAAAAAAATTAGCAGGAAAACAATGAAATAATTACCAAACCATTATACAAAGGAATTTTGCGAACGATATATTCATTCACAGTGTATAAAGTATTTGAGCTGACGTTCTCCTTCTGATTAATAATATTTTTTAATTAAAGAAAATACGTATCAAAAAGAATTATTCTGCACAGCAGGTATGTTCCTCACGAGCCGATGCAGAAAAGTGTAATACTTAATTGAACAAACTGACGCTGTAAACTACATGTCTGAGGCTAAAAACAAGTCCCCATTACCTGCATTCAATAGCATCTGCCCACACTTTTTTATAAAGTCGAGTGTATGCCCTGGCCGTGACGGCTAGTTAAGGTAAAACCTTCAAGACAGTATATTCTAGTGGCTATTACAATAATAGCCGAGGCATGCACCAGTAGATACATTAGTGTACACGACATGAAGTGACCATACGGTTAGGTTCTAATAACAGTTCACTAACCTCTCTAAGTAAACTAACATGCGCTTCATTCTTTTCTTTTCGTAAGGCTACGTTATTAAACATATCATTTTTTTCAAACAACATACATGAAAGTAACGGCATCAGTTCGCATCGTTTGTTAGCTTTATTAGCATGTCAGTGTTTATCAGTAGTTTATGAGCACTAATATAGATTCACAAGGGTATAACCTTTTTTCTGACATGTAATTGGGCTAGTAAATAATAAAACCAAATGAGAATTTTAAATTCAACAGAAAATTCAAGTTAAACTTTACTAGAAAAATATCGAAGCAAGGAAATTGTAAAAAATAAATACGTGAATACAAGAAGGGAGAAACTGAAATAAAGGAGACAACTCTGGCATCACGCTTTATTTCAAATTTATTTGTTTATTTCCCTTTGAATTTGATTGCATTGAGCTTTCCAAAGAGGAAATGTGGTTGATAATACAATCACTACGTAATGTTAAATGAATCAAAGTAATTAACGCTTTGTAAATGACTGAAAATTCGAAGTGTAATTTATATTATACCTATGGTTCACCTAACATGTATTATGAGTAAGCAAATTAATAACTTAATGTTAGAATTTTACCTCAAACATTTAGCTAGAACTAATAATGAGTTGCATTCATTGCCCAGCTTTAATTGGTACCAGGTGCAGAATATAGTTTTTAAATGCAAGTTTTTGGAACCATGATATTTGATTGCACGGGAATAAATAAAAGAAGATGTTACAAAGTTATTATTTTTGTCAAAGAAGATAGTAATGTATGAATTGTAAATGATTATAGTCCCGAAATTAGGATACATATGCTAGTTATATAGTACATTAGAGGTGCATTTTAGAGTCAAACTGCTGAAGGTGGTGATGTGGGGGTGGGGAGGGTAAAGTTGAATACGGTATAGTGTGGACGGGGTAGAGACAATGTCTAAAATCCGAAATGTGTTTGGACGTCATATGTGGATGACCACATCCCCAGTAAACCTATCAGACAAGTCACATTTTATCGAATTAAACTACAGAGACAAAATATTAGACATTATCATATCTATTTCAGACAGAAAACAAGCTTGCCAACACTAGCATATCTTCCACATATCGTTGGACTAACCCATGAAACAAAAGTCATAAACATTTTTTACTCTTTTGCTTCAATAATGTTCGATGAATGATAAGTTTAGGGATACAGTGTAGCGATAATGATGAAAGGAGTAAATGAATCAAATTGATAAAAGAGTTAAGCATTAAGAGTGTGTAAAGGAACCAAGTCAAGTTTTACCGTCTATCTCCTTGACCCTACACAGGGCCTACATATCAACCAGCATCTTCTGTGAGCTCAAGTAGCGGATTTTTTAATGTAAATACACTCTATAACACTTTATAAAATGGTACCAGCTCATCACTTAATTTTAAAAAAAGGTTACGTGTCCAAATAGAGCCCTCCACTGACGTCAATTTTGTAATACAATTATCATCACAACAATACCAACATTTCAACCTCATTTCAAGCGTGCTATTATCATGTTTTGTTAATACCATGACATAGTGTAAGGTGACATATTGATTACAAAAATTAATGAGGCATTTGCAAATGCCTGAGACCTGACGGCAGACTCCAACTGACAAATATCTCGTATGTCTGTCCAAAATTAAAGCCAACATATAATTTATACTTGAACTTTCGGCTTAATATATCGTATTGTCTTCTTCAAGCGATTTCTTAAGTCCGTTTTCTTTCAACTAATTCGATTTCCAACTAACTTTAACTCCAAGATTTGTGAAACTAGATGTAAACTCCTAACCTACGCCATCATTTAAGATATGTATTAAAAGACATCATAACAAAGCATGTAGAATGTGGCCTTGATCAGCTAGCGCTCGCCAGATATAACATGTATGTGAATGTAGTGCTCTTACTTTACACCACTTACACTGACTGGGTCAATCACACATTGTAGCACATTTTAAAAAACAACAGATTGTTTGTCTGGAACTGTAGACTGTTGCTTAAATTGTTGTCACCGTTTGATTATTTTAAATCTATTTACGTATTGATGAATTGAGGAATTGTTGAATATGCTACTACAATCTTTCAGACAATAATTATAACTGAACAAGATAAGAGATTGTAAGTGAACATTTTACAATACAGCACGTTTACAGACTGCGTGATAGCGCATCATTAAAGAGAAGACACGCGATGATTATGGCGATTGTTAGAGACACTTTAAAACATGAACTATTTGACGAAATAAATCGGAGCTCAACAGAATGGGCAATAAAAGACACCGCCCCCCCCCCCCCCCCACCCCACAATCAACCCCAAGTGTTTCGTGTTCCACCTCTAGATTTAATGTTAATGGTATCTAGTATTTGTTGTTTATTTATAGCTCTTTTTCATATGTGCTTTGTTCTTTATAAAATCAACTTCAGTGATGCATGCATCTAGAGCCCCCTTATTTGTAATGTAGAATTATAATGTTTTTTTTTCTTATAGACAGTATATTGTTAAAAAAATACAATTATTTTACTTCATGTTAGTTTTACTCACCTCCCACTGAAACTGTTGTTTAGATACCAAGGGCAAAAACCTTAAATATTTGATTGAATAGTAGGTGGGAATTATTTGTCATAAAACAGAATTAGACGTTCAATGCTTTTTAAAAATATGTTTAACTTTTTAAAATGCATACATAAAATGTGTCAAAATTGTATTTTCTTTTGAAAATTAATTTATCTTTCGACACAATTTATAATAAGAAAACTGAAAGCGTTACTAAAATATGTATTACATGACACCTGAACGCTTCTTTTTAATAGTGTTTGTCATTAATCTGTGTATTGTTTACATATTTATATATTCACTTAAAAAAACTGTTTGAGGACTGTATAGATGTAGATGTTTGAAAGGAAAGAATGTTTGCTTTGGTGTGTCTCATTGCAATACTATGACTTTTCCTAATTGCTTAACATTTGTATCAATTTACTTCTCTGTAATCCCAAATTTATTTTAGCTCTACTTAAAAACCCAAATTCCACCCCCCCCCCCCTCAGCCCACCACGCCGAGGGAAAAAAATCCCTTGGTTCATCATTTTATTACACATTTGCATTTTCAGTTTTTTTTTCTTTTTTTTTTTTTTAGTAGGCTACAAGTAAGAAAGAAATATTACTATTGTAAATCTGTTTCAGTCCTTACAAGCCGATGATGAAAACTGAAATACTAAAGCGAACACACAACTGTCGCTGCAACTTACATGTCTGAGGGGTGAAAAAAAATATTTAAAAAATCACTTTATATAAAAATTCTAAATACTGGACTTAGACAATAACATAAATCATTATTTAATTACGACCAAATGTAATGTAAAGTTCTAAAAACAAGCATGTAGCATACAATAAACCTATCGGATAACTATGATGGAAACAAAAACGAAAGAACAACACAAAGATCCGCTCGGCATAGCTTGATAGCTAAACTTAATTAAAACAACCTAATTATGAGACACTTAAACAGTCCACGAAACATGATTTATTTTAAAAAGTCAATTATCAATTCCCACAGAGTAGCTAAAAATATATGAAAAAAATTAAAAATAATTTTAAAAAAATAAATGTGATGAATGATAGGGACGATGAACTTTTTTGTAACCATATTAAACAATCAATGTTTTAATGTGTAATTAATAAAGATCTAGAGCATAGTAATCAAGACAAAACTAATACAATATAGCTGTGCAAAAAGTAGCACTGAAGAAGCATTACAAATGCTGTTAAATTACATGTTATTGTCTCAATAATATATTTTTCAAAATAAAAAAAACCAAGACATATCACACACGATCTTCTGTCAAATGTGATGTCTCTATCAACACGCGATCACTATGGGGTTATGTTACCCTGTTGTTGTGATGTGAAACACTGGTTTGACTATTTTATCCCTCTCGTGCTGTCCCTGAAAATGTTTGGCCCACGATTTCATTAAGCCATTATGGCAGGTCACGTGAGATGGTTGTATTTTGTTGTATCTAAAAAGGTTTGGGCCCATGATTTCATTAAGCAATTTAAGCCGTGGCTCAAGTGGCTCCTCTAACTGGCTCTCGCCTTACAGGTAACAAGAGAGGGAGTAACTCCACTGTTGATGTTGTAAAGCGGTATCAATAAATAATGTTATGTAGGTCTATACACATTTAGAACAATTTAAACTGTTGTTTTGAACAAAACTCAATTGATCATCCTGCTTTCTAGTATCTTAGATGTGTGCTATTAGTGATTTAATACGTATTAAACATTTAAAAATATATATATATATATATATATATATATATATATATATATATATATATATATATATATATATTCGTAAAAGAAAATACAAAACCCATTTTAAAATCAGTGTATACAAAAACGTTGGTACTTCGACATATGAGTGCCCCAACATTCGAGATACGAGTAACTGAAGTTGTGGAATTAACGATTCGTAGAAAAAAAACATGTCAAAAACATCGCAAATGTATTGCGCATCGGAACTATTTAATGACACATGTAGAACTTAATTGTAAAAAAATAATCTTAAACGAAGGATACAACAAACATTATCGTGCAAAAAAAAATGTATACATATGTACATTCTGAATTAAAAAGTGGAGATAGTGAGGAAAGCCTGGAGAAAAGTTAAACGACCACCGAAGAGAAAACAGTGACGCAATTTAAACGAAATTAATAAAACATGACAAAGGAACATTTAGGTTTCATTATGTTCGGTGAAGTATAAAGATTAAGTGTAATGTTAAGTGTCCGAACTATTTTAGCATTAACTGTGAGTAAGTGAACGAAGTGAAGCGCCACCGCCTATCTCATTTACCCTGTATAGGGCCTACACCTCCACCAGCATCTTCTGGGAGCTCAAGTATGTTGATTTTCTAGGTAACTACAATTTATAAAAAAAACAGATTATATAATTGCATTATCGTTTGATGTTTTATTAAACACAACATTTGATTAAAAGATACACAATTATTCTTTGTATAACACGTAACAAAACAATCGGGGTTGCATTTAGAGACAGCGGATACTTGGCATTTTAATTGATTTCTTCAATGAGTAAAATCGCTTTGATATACGAACAGTTTGATGTACGAGCAATGCTACAGAAGGCATTAAAATCGTATTTCAAGGTAACACTATTAAACATAATAGTCATTCTACAACAGTGTTGAACCAATCTAGAATTCTAAAATATAATATTAGTAGTTTAATTTCTACCAATGTGTAATTTACAAAAAACTAAGGGAGACAACTTAGTTGCTAGTCCTTAAAATTGTTTAACTTTAGAAAATTTCATTTTTTTGCATAGAGATAAACATGTTAACAAATTTACATTTAATTTTTCGTAGATCATTTTAAATAATGCAATATATTTCATTCTCTATCCATTACTTTTTCCCAAAAATGTTTATATTTTTTTGACATTAAATGCCATAAAAGCTTTATGATTCGTTTTATGCAAATTGTTACTAAGCGAAATCTTTTGATTTACGATATTACTATGCAACGAAAATCGCTGTAAATAAAGTACTTTTCTTTTACTTGGCCATAGGTAACCATAATGTCAATATTTGGCTTCACAGTCAAAAATGGGGCACGATAACTGAGCAGTCAGAAGAAACATGGTAGCATAACCCAGGGGTCGGCAACCTTTTGAAGCAGAAGAGCCAAAAGCTACAATTTTCAAAATTTCCCTGGTTTTAAAGAGCCACTAACATTGTTTTTATTTCAAATATTGTATTTTTTATTAAGATTATTAGTATTTATTCAAGGAGCTGGAGAGCCGCATCTTGATATCAAAAGAGCCGCATGCGGCTCGCGAGCCGCAGGTTGCCGACCCCTGGCATAACCCATTGTAGTCCAGTATTTATGGAATTTTATTTCTCCATTTAACTGCTATTTATACAATTTAATTTCATGTGTTTGAAACTACACAATAAATGATCATTATAATTTAAAATGTTTAAAATAAATGTATTAAAAAGAAAACGGTGGGACAACTGCTATAGATATAGATGTTTAAAAAGGAAGAATGTTTGAATTGATGTGTATCATTGTAATGAACATCTTTCCGGTTACTCATAAAATGTATTGAAAAATCCATTGAATCAATATTTAATTACACATTTGCATTTTCATTTTTTAAAATTGTAATTAGACGTTTTGTATAAGATCTATGTGCAAGTAAACCATCTTAAATGAATAAAAGTAGGCTATATATAAAAATAAATATTGCTATATAATTGTAAATCTGTATCAGTCCTCACAAGCCCACGATGAAAACTGTAATACTAATGTGAATATGCAAGGCAAACAGACGCTGCCATGTACATGATTGAGGCTTTTTTTTTCTTTTTTTGAAAAACTCTAGCCGCATTGAGTTGTTTTTGGTAACGAAAAGTATGTCAGCAGTCTATCAGAGGGAAGTAGTGTATAGTAGCAGTATTATACTATTGTAATATTATATTTTTTGAGCAGTAATAATTAACGAATAGAAGTGGTATATTATATTAGCAGTATTATACTGTGACTGCTCTACTGTAACAATAAATGGGAGTAGTAATATATTATTAGATAATACCACATAGATAAGAATTGAATGCTTGGTTATGGATACACATTGGCGCTTGGACTTGTACAGATTGTTAAATTTTGATTCATTTCTTAATATTGTATTGGTATCACTGATGCATCATATACCATGTTGAAGTACATGTATGACGTTTACGTTTAATAAGTGAATCATTGGAAAGGGAAACAACACAATAGATACTGTAACTGTTAGGGAAGTTGTGTTATATACCTTTCGTTTATTTTACTAAGCTATTTATATTATTACTTTTAATCTTAACCATCTTGTTTTCACTACTATGGACTCTGATAATTGCAAACAGTTTCCAGGTGTTTTCTTTCTTTTTTAAGCTTACTTTGGGATTGACATATTTTTGAAACATTAAATTATTCCTCCTGTTATCTATCATCAGGGGCGGAACTACCATACCGCCAGACCCCGCAATGCGGGGGGCCCAGGACGATTAGGGGCCCAGTTCCGACCAAAAAAACAATACCTTTTTTTCAAAAATTATGTTTTTCATGCATCTTGAAAGTGGTTTTGTAAAAAAAAAAAAAGCAGAGATTGTTGCGTAGAAAAATATTTTAAAATCTACAAGAGCTCTAGTTTGAAAGGTAGGTAAACATTCACACTACTTCCATGACTTACTGCCCTTCTTTAAAATAGGGATGCCCACAAAGCTCATTTAAATAGTTTTGTACTATGTATATTAAAAAGCAATTAATTCCCTGAATTGTTATTTAAATAAGATGTACTATACAATAGTATAGCTATAAAAATCAATGTTTTCAAAATTGATATTATAAAAGCCAAAAATGAAAAAAATAAACATAACGCGAGAAACCATTCACGAAGCAAGCTAACGTCATTATATATTTTTGACCAGCATGTTTACACTACGTATTCAACCCAAGATGAGTTTGGACTAAATTTTTTCTGGTTTGTTCTCTCAGAATGGTTATATATTGCAATGATGTTGACTAAATTACTCAGTTAGGATATAGGATATATATATATATATATATATATATATATATATATATATATATATATATATATATATATATATATATATATATATATATATATATATATATATATATATATATATATATATATATATATATATATATATATATATAGGGGGGGCCCTAGTTTTTTCTTTGCGGGGGAGCCTTCGATTTCTAGTTCCGCCACTGTCTATCATTTTGGCAAATATTAAAATAAAATACAACCGGCAGGGAGGCAACCAAATTAATACTATGACTGTTAGGAAATTGGAGTTATGTACCGTTTTTATTTACCTTGTTATTACACTATAATTACAAAACTGGAAAATACGTTCAACGTTATTTATTTCATGCCAGCTTAATTAATTAAATAATTTGTTTTTAGAAATTATATATTATTAAAATTTTGATTCTGTTAACAATTAAAAAAATAAATAAATAATAAACACACACAAAAAAAATAAAATAAAAAGAAGACTGCAGATGATAGGTACACACCAATTGTATATAATATATTTTGTTTCATGTTTATTTCGTGTTTAACTAACTGTACATCTTACCTCTTTTAGGAAGCCCATACCAACGTTTGTAGCTAAATTCGCTAATATAAAGTTTTCTACAACCCACCCATGTTATTATTATATCAAAATCTTATCCGATTTATAACATTTATCTTTCAAAATCAGCAAAGCACTAATGTTCCAGGAAACACCCCTCCCCTCACAAAACCTACCCTTTATTCTGTAAATAACATGTACATTTAAAAATGAAAGTTTCAGGAATAGATTCAAATTGTAAATTTGCAACATTCTTCATAAGTCACATGATGAAAGTACTAAAACAATTAGCAACTGCCATCACACAAACAAAGGCTAGGCACACTAAAAAAAAATTCTACAATCCTGAGACTAACACAAAAAATGTATTCATAAAGAACCTTTCACTACGGCCAAAATAAAACCAAAGTTTTTACCTACTTTTTGATACAGTTACCTTGGTATCAATGGCTATCGACAACATGTATAACATATATTCGTTCATCTAAAAACATTCGTGTTATTTTTACCAATAGTTGCCTATATTCCTGTTAAAATTATAATACTGATCCTTAACCATATATAATTATTTTCTCAAAATAAAACGACTGTTCTATACAGGAAAACACTAAGTATACACTATCATGGTCTAAATATACGTATCAAGATTGTAAACATTTAAAATACACTGCAATATCATTTATATAGTTAAATAAAAATGTCGACATCCTAGCCAAGATATATTTAACACTACAGTACCATAGGTTCGGCCGGGTTAGCTACTGCCTCGTACACATTATTGGTGACACTTTCAGAAACTTACATTAGAAACAATACTCAATGAAGGAGAAGTAAGGTGTTGGTTAATACTTAACATAACACCAACATCATGCCACACCAACAATTAGTGTTAAAGGTGACTGTTGTAATTCAAAGAGGATTGCAATTTTTTTCCTTTGATATTCAATAAACCACAAACATCATTTCATAATTTTTATATCACAAATGCAAGATAGAAAGATATTGAAATCACTTAATATGAACAAAAGAATGGGTCATTAAAAGACCCCCCCCCCCCAACCCATACCCTTCCGCGTGTATATCGTGTCCCACCTCTAGTTTTAATGTTACTGGTATCTGGTATGTGTTGTCTAAACTGTATGTTTGTTTTATATTAAATGTATCAGCTGACACAAATTGAATGAGGAAATGATAATCGTATTTAAATTATGAATTACAAGACACTCGAATAATTAGTTTTTATCAGAGTAGATTGTTGCACATCAAGATTTGGCTTCATATTTTTAATTCACTTAAAAACTATACACATTCAAAAACTAAACAATGATAACAATATGTTTTAGAATTCAGACAAAAAAAACATAACTTTATTTGAATGTTTCTTTCTGCTTGTGTGCTTTAACGTTAAAACATACTATTTTTATGCATTCTGCATTATACTTTTATTCTGTAGCGATAATAATAAACATTTCCTCAAACGTTAAATCAGTGTATTACGTTAATAAGTACACTATACAATATATTGTTATAGGAAAATTGAGGTAATTTGTTTTAGAGTTCTACTACATCGAGTGTGTGGATGTGTGTAAATGTGGGGAGGGGGGGTGGTCGTTAAAGCGGTCTCGTATAGACGGGGATAAGAGTGGAGGATGGTGACGTGGGCTAAAATATGATTTGTGTGTGGAGTACCACATCCCCAGCAAAACCATCAGACAAGCCACATTTCACGCATTAAATTAGAGGGAAAAAACAAAAGTAAAATCATCATAACCATTCCAGGCAGAAAACAATCTCGCCTCATCCACAAATCCACTCTACGAATGTAAACATTTAGCGCGAACCACAGCTCACCAGACCATGTGGGGACGGGGTGGTTGCGATATGCCTAGAGAGGTAGAGAGGGGACTGCTAGGCGCGCTTACAGCTTGGTGTTTTCTAACGTCTCCAAGAAGAGAATATATATATATATATATATATATATATATATATATATATATATATATATATATATATATATATATATATATATATATATATATATATATATGTATATATATATATATATATATATATATATATATATATATATATATATATAGATTTTATCTAGCTTGTGTTTTCACCACTAGTTTTAATGTTACTGATAACTTGTCTTTAGTGTTTATTTATAACTCCGTTGTATTTTGTACTTTACTTATAATTATTAATGATGTATGTAACAAGAGTCCCGTAATTTTAATGTAAAATTATCGACATTTATTTTTTATAATGTAGGGATAGGGTGTTTAAAACTACATTTCTTTTAAGGGAGACCTCCTACATATTTGATTTCAAATTTGTAGGAAATTATTGTCATAGAAATGTATAAAAAAAATTGACAAATGATATACAAATATAAATTCATTTATAAAACTATATTTTAAAATGTGCTGAAAGCATAATTTTCTATGAGATTGAATATATCAAACGACACAAATTGATTGAGAAAACTAGAATCGTAATTAAATGACGTATTACAAGACACTGGATCATTTCATTTGTATAAATGCTCTCCGCCTTTTATCCAGATGTGATTAAAAATTAAGTTAAAATAAGTATTATAGTTAGAACCGTTTCGAATAATTGTTTCATTTTTTTAGTTACTCTATTCTTGGTTTTTGTTTTATATTTTTTATTACACATTGAACCCGTGATTTTTGTATAATACAAGAATAACAACAGTTTTGTTCCTATCATATCTCACATTTATTATTTTGATTATGCATGTGTTTTGTATTTTTTGTTGTTTTCGTTATTGCATTATAAGCTAATGTATGATGGGTGATGGTTGACTATTTTAATTTATTAATTAAGTAATATAATGTTGATTGCTCCATTGGTCTAATTGTGTGGTTATTTTAGAACAATGCATTACATTAGATTTATTTTTTTAAAGTGAATACAAAAGTAAATATATTTAGATAACCTGCACAAAGAAATATAGGGTGCGATTAATTAGAAGTATTCATATGTCTTGTAATCCTTTATTTAATTATACTTTCAGTTTCCTCATTCAATTTGTCTCTGATGATAAATCTTTTCTCCAAGAGACATATAGTGTTGACACATTTTCATATATCTTAATTAAATTGCACTTGCAATTTTACAATTCACATTGAATGTCTAATACTGTCATGTGACAAATTATTTCCACACAATTAGTAATCATATATACAGTTTTTTCCCTTTGGCTTTTTATAAGTTTACATTGGAAGTAGCTAAAACTAACAAGAAGTTAAATACATGTATTTTATATACTTTAGTTCAGCTCAGCTCAGCTCATGAAATCTAACCCACTTTGTTACATAAACAAAACAACGGCCTGATCATTCAGTATATTTAAGTAGATGAATTTAGCAGATGACTAGTTCTGATATTGTTTATGTTTAGGCCACATTTAACTTAAGAAACATTGAAAATTTAAGACATGTAACATTTATTTTGAATTTACCACATGCAGTAACCTCGGGGACAGCAT
Organism: Physella acuta; assembly: GCF_028476545.2. Lineage (NCBI taxonomy): Eukaryota > Metazoa > Mollusca > Gastropoda > Physidae > Physella > Physella acuta. Next base: position 7,004 of record NW_026733930.1, on the reverse strand, counting down.
TTTCCAAAAAAAAAAATGAGTTGCATTTAATAAGTACTTAAATGAAAAATGCAACTAATGCTAGTTTAAATATGTATTTTTTAAATAAAACACATGCCATCAACAAGAGTATGTGTTATCTAACATGTAAGTAAAATAAAATGCCTTGCAAATTAAAAAATCAAATTTAAAATGTTGATGTAATCAAAGTCAAAAGAGTTATGTTACATCATGAACAGAGAGAAAATCAGTGGTGGGTTAATAATAATCAAGAGAGTCAATAAGGAAGTTAAGAAATGCACGGGCACTGTGTGGTGTGTGGCCTGGATTTCATGGGGACAGGGCGATAAAAGGATAGGGGAGGGTTGAGATTAGACTACAGGGGCAGCGACGCGTGTCCTGAGTGGGGATAAGGGGCAGTAAGTGAGAGTGTGAATGGTTAGGGGCGGTAAGTTCTGAGTCTGGCCAGGTACGCAGTAAGTGATAGTGTGGGGTGGTTATGGGCAGTAAGTGAGAGTGTGGGTGGTTAGGGGCGGTAAGTGAGAGTGTGGGTGGTTTAGGGGCAGGTAACGGAGTGTGTGGGTGGTTAGGAACGGTAAGTGAGAGTGTGGGTGGTATAGGGGCGGGTACGTGAGCGTGTGGGTGGTTAGGGGCAGTAAGTGAGAGTGTGGGTGGTTAGGGGCGGTAAGTGAGAGTGTGGGTGGTTAGGGGCGGTAAGTGAGAGTGTGGGTGGTTAGGGGCGGTAAGTGAGAGTGTGGGTGGTTAGGGGCGGTAAGTGAGACGGAGTGTGGGTGGTAAGGGGCGGTAAGTGAGAGTGTGGGTGGTTAGGGGCGGTAAGTGAGCAGTGTGGGTGGTTAGGGGCGGTAAGTGAGAGTGTGGGTGGTTAGGGGCGGTAAGTGAGAGATGTGGGTGGTTAGGGGCGGTACGGAGAGAGTGTGGGTGGTTCGGGGCGGGTAAGTGAGAGTGTGTGTGGTTAGGGGCGGTAAGTTCTGAGTCTGGCCCGGTACGCAGTGAGTGAGAGTGTGGGTGGTTAGGGGCGGTAAGTGAGAGTGTGGGTGGTTAGGGGCGGTAAGTCCGATTCAGTCTGCATGGTGCGAGCAGTAGATTTTGAATAAAAGAAAGATATTTTCAGAATCTGCAGATGAACATCTGCACTTTGTAGCATTGTGTCAGTCTGTTGAATGCATACATATTATGATCTTTTGTCAGGGGCGAACACTCCAGGTTTACAAACAAGTGAAAATGTGGGTCTCTGAGCTTGTGAGGCATCTTTGTTTGTTAACGTTCATTGTAGTGTAGCACCCCTTTAGAATAATCTGCCTTAAAAAGTAAAATAGAACAAACTTTTGTTCCATTTCACTTTTGAAAGACTGTCGATTTGCTGATCACCGTGGAGGTGATTATTTTAAAATATTTTTTAATAATATATTTTTCACAGATTAATTCTTACTTCAATTATAACAAAATTATTATGAACTTCTAAAATTTTGCCAAACATGTGTATTATGTATCATATACATCATGTAATATATAATGTAAATAATTAATGAGATAGAAAATAAATTGGATAACTATGGCAGCATATTGCAACAAAGGCTGCTGAATCAGCCTCTGAAGCTAAATGTGATTTTACAATGTATTTAGCTGTAAGAAAAAATTGCTCATAATTACTAATTACTTCCTAAATTACTTTGTTGAGAAGACTTTACAGAAGACTTTACATTATGGTAATGCGTTAAAAATTAGATTTCTTATTTGATGAATTGGAAAATAAGTGATTTATATAGGTGTTAAAAGCTTGTATAGATTTATTTTATTCTTTTCCGATATTTTCCAACATCACGACAAACCTAATGTTATTAAAACAGTAGCCGACACAGACTGTATTCTACTATTCTTGTTTTTTTTTTTTAATAGCAGAGTAAACTTATTATCAGTTAAAATTAGTCTGTTAAAGTTTTAAAACCATTGCAAGCGAAGCATCATACAATTAAAATCAGTGTATATACTTGCTTTTTTCTATCTTGATACATGTCCCCCAAACTGATGTCTATAATTTCATGAGTAGATTTTTTTTTCAAACCTATATGCATTGAGACACGTCGATTACATTCACCCGAACATTAGTCTTTTTAATGAAAGTAATAATTTCTGCTTGGACGGTATTTAAGTACTAATTATTACATTCTGAAAATAGCTCGTATATTGCTGCTAAAAAGACTTTCGCCACACCATTAGCATCAACTTAAAATATCGGACTAAATAGTTTTACTCATTAAAATCATAAGAATCAATATACACTCAAGTGTTTTAGGCTAAATAGAGAGGTGTGATCATAAATGTCATCTGGCAATAGACATAATAATGGTACATTTAGTATTTTGTTTTTGGACTAGCTTAGATGGTAAGGTTGTTACTTAAAATTTAACATCTATTCGAACTAATAAAAACCCATTAAATTCCAAGCTAAAAGAACACAAACAAACATGAATAGAGTCATCAGAATCTGCTACGTGCATATGCTTACATGGACTGGAGGCTCAGGCCGTTTATGTTGTTTATGAAACAAAAAGGGAGAGACCTTATGACTTAAATAAGTAAAAAGACTGTCTCCACGGATCTTGGACAATTCAGTGAAATAGAACCCACAGTGCACACCATTCATCTAATCAACCACCAAGAAGTGAAGACAGTTGGTGGTTTAGCCATTGTAGAGAAAGGACGTGTTGTATATTATGTAGTGTAGACCTAGTATTAGTGATTGATAATTAAACTTCAAGTTGTATTTCGATAATCAAAATTGTTGGAATTATTAGGGTCGTAGGAAATAAGAGTTTTCCCGTCCGTATCACATGCTTATAGTTGGAATGTTAGTAATAGAAGTAGTCATCATATATAACGCATACAATCCCTAACCCCACCACACCCAAGTTTAACGTTGTTGTTTTTTTTAAACAAAATATAATCTAGCGGTAGAGAGCCAGATTCTTAACCCGTAGGTCTCGAGTTCGAGTCGGTGTTCCCTGAATCCACCCAACTCTGATGGGCACCTAAGTTATGTTAGGAAAAGTAAAGGCGGCTGGCATATTGCTGACCTCACTATGATGTATGTATCTAGATTTCTCTAATTGTTATTTAGAATTACCATGTAAACATACATTGTTCAAAAATAAAATTCTTTGCATTATTTTAGTTTGAGTTACTTCCCATTAGCTTTTTAAAATGAAGATAAGGGAAACAACGTTAAAAATTGATTTTAAAATTATTTGAAAAGCATTTGTTATAAAACTAAATATTACATTTAATGTTCAATTTAAAATTAAGAGTTAGTTTAGAATTATATATATAAAAAAAAGTGTCAAAAAGATATTTTTTCATGGACGTTAATTTAACAAACGTTACAAATTGATTTGGAAAACTGCTAGCGTAATTAAGTGATATATTACAAGAAATATGATCACTTTTAATATTATGCGATGGTTGGAGTGAAACAGTTATTGCCTGCTTAATTATACTATTTGCCCACATTACTCTATCTATCCCCACCGTCCCCACGACCCCCCTCGTATTGCAAATACAATGTTAAACAATGATGATGATGTATTATCTAAGTACACTCATAACAACATTAATTTGACTCCCACCCCCCATAACCCCCAATTCCCCACCCTGTTTCGCATCGTTTATCATTTGTCATACAGTTTCAAATTGTTGCTTATTTGACTATTGTTTTATTTATACAGCTTACAAACAAACATTGTAAAGTCATCATTTGTCTCTATTTAACTATTATCATATATGTACGGTACTTTGGTCCACAACGTACAAAATGACCCCAATGACCCCCACACCCTTTGTATTAATTTTATGATCCCCACATTATTAATTTAGAGTTGTTTTGTTAACTTTATTAACTCTTTTATGAGTACACTGTAACCAATTTTTTTTTACCTTTAAAACTCCACTGTACCCCCATACCCCGGGATAGCTTCAAGCCTAACCATTCAAATAAACATAAACACCGACTAGAACATACCAAACTTTCACCCTCCCGTTAAATCGCTCACACAGCAATCTGTTCGTCTCCATGGCTCGTCAGACACTCTACAAAAAGTGATATTTCAACGCCAAGGGTAGACAAAGGTACAGAATACAGTCCAAGTGAAGACAGAAATATCACTTTATGTTTATATTGCTATTTCAGTTACAACGCCTGCTTCCACCCCTCACCATGTTTACACTATACCCATTCAAGGAAGCTACTATTTGTCTGTATCGTCGTCCCTATACTTGTGTCGCTTGTCTGGTCGAATAATAGTCCTTGTTGTGTTTATGAGGCTAGCCTTTTGTTGTTTCCGTTGTTGAATACATTGTCAATCATCTTTTATTTTCCCTAACACAAATCAAGCACCCCATCATAATTGGATGGTCTAAGGGGCGCAATAAAGACTCATTTCAGCAACCTGAACTCGAGAGGTTTGGGTTGGATATTTGATGCACTATCACCTGAAAATGCCGTCCCATTACGAGATAATCTGATTTAACCGGCTTGCAAAATCGATATCGGTTTAAAAATGAATAACACATAATAGTCATACGAAGAACAATGTAGAAATTATGTCATCATTCAATCGACTGCTTGAATACAGGTTTAGCGAAGCAATCAAAGGCGTTTAGTCCAGATAATATTGATGGGAGTTAGTTTGTGGTAATCAGTTGATCGTCAGAACGTATATCGTTCATATGTTAAAAGGAATTCATATGGAATACATTATGCTCGCACTATGGGGAGCACATATTGTTTTCATATGTAATTACAACATATTAAAGATTATGTTTATTAATTTTTAAAAATAAGTTGGATGGTAGATAAAGAAATGATTGGCCACAAATCACGTTTGGGTAAGAAAAGGCTGCTGGGCAAAGTGCTGACCACACCTTCTCTTTTTAAGTCGATGTCAAGAAACATATGAACTCTACTTTATCTGCCAGACAGATCGTTGTAGAAAGGATTCTTTAATTGTTTAATTAATACATTTTAGTGGCTAAATATGTCATCTTTCTTAAACTCCCTTCTAGTAGTGATTGAACATGGTCGGATATGTAGGTCTAGACGTGCTTGGTTGGTCTGAATGGCTGAGGTTGGTTGTTGGCTCACAATAAACTTTTCAAGTTTACGAAGTGTCAATCAAAACGTGTGGATCTGGAGATATTATCTAAATAATTTTAAATTATTTTTATCACGGCAATCTTAGCCACGGTCGTTTCTTTTAGATTTATTGTAGACATATTTTTATGAAATCACTTATCTTATTTTAACTGTTGAACAAATGTGTTGAACATGAGGTCATACCTGCCTCTGTTTAAAATAGTTGTCTGTATGTATGTTGGTTAAACGGAAAATCAAATGAATCTGATTGGTTTTATAATTACAATTTTATTAACTTAAAATTTATATTTTAAGCATTTAGTATTTCTGTAGCTATTAAAGTCTATATAGTTATATGGTAGTTACTGTATCGTGTACATATATAGGTCTATTGAGAGAAGAAAATATGTGATTGAATTCAATGAAGGTTATTGATTTCAAATATTTCTTTTAAATTTGAAATTCTAGAAAATAGCTAACATATATAGACATACACACCTTTATAAGAAAAACAAAATTATATATTTAAAATTATTTATTAAATTATTTTCCAAATAAATATATACAATTATTTACATATGTCACAAAAATAAAGTTTAGATAGAATTTTAATGTTTTAAAGCACAATTTTTTAAAATAAAATACAACGAGCCGAACCGCGGTGTATCATACGCCGCTATTTAGTTGTTTTTATTCTACTTTTCAGTAATTCATAATTTGTGAATTCGACAGTACCAATGCAGCCACTGAAAATGTTTGCTTTAAAAACACTAAACCCCCTCCCCCCCCCCCCCCCCCCGTGAAAGCAGCCTCCTCTTAGTTACCTCCTCAAAGTTTAAAATAGTTTCAAACTTAATTATCTGCCCCTAATAGCCGTCACCAAACTAAACATTTAGCGTGAACTTCAACTCACCTGACCATGTGAGGGGGGGGGTGGGGGGTGGTAGCGATAGAGAGGAAAAGAGGGGACTGCAAGGCGCGCGCTTGCAGCTTGTTTTCTAACTGCTCCCAGAAGAGAATTATATATATAGGTAATGGTAATGTAAAAGCATTACTTATTTTTTGTATCATATTTCACATTCAATAATATTTGCCTTTTGAAAAAAGTTGCATGCATGTTAGATTACATTGAATAAAAAAAACTAAATATATAATGAAATTATGAAAATCATGTTATACATATTGCTGGCATATAATAAATCACAAAATATAAAATTCAGTCTCAAACACAAGCATTGCATCTGGGGTGTAAACAGGTGCACCGTTCTACTAAATTTACAGACTTCAGATTTTCGTGTGGTCGGTTGGTCAGATCGAGCTGATCCGCATCACAGAGGTCTTGTTGGACGAGTTTTGGGACGGTCAGTTGCTGGACTTTCTCTCGTCTAGCCGGCATAGGGCCCAAGACACTGGACAACGGCCAGCTTGGACAATGAAAATAAACTTCTGGGCCGTGAGATGAGCCGCTGGATGTGGTTTACCTTCTCCATAATCGGGGTACTTTTCTGATGCAGCTTTCAGGGTTTCTGGGGTGTAGGTCAGGGACATGTAGTCGTTAAATCCTTGGGTGGCATTTTCCAGATCTGATTCAAAGATGGCGTCCAAAACATCTTGTGGCTTTGGTAAGAAAAATAACGTCGAGAAGATTCTCAAATAACTGGACCTGGAAAGAATTTTAAAAATATCTTAGTAAAAAGTTTTCAAATAACTGAACGTGGAAAATAATTTTATAAATATAGGAATTAAATAAACATAATTGTTTTAAAATTGTACAAAACAATTACATGTTAGTGCCAAAGTTAATAGTTAATCACAAATGTGAAGCTATGTTGACCTACCTATTGCAGCCTTTGAGTGCCCCATAGTTGATGACCAT
>NW_026733929.1:0-80181 GCF_028476545.2 Physella acuta | reverse complement strand
ATATACAAACACACACACACACACACACACACATATATATATATATATATATATATATATATATATATATATATATATATATATATATATATATATATATATATATATATATGTGTGTGTGTGTGTGTGTATGTGTGTGTGTGCGGGCATACATATTCATAGTCCTACTTATACACACACATATTTTTTAAATTGATTTAAAATATGTTTAGGTTTGATATGTCTTTATGATTTGTTGGAGGTTTTATTACTAAAACTTATTAGAAAATACAGTGAACCAAACCACTTAGGCCTACACTTTTTTTTTTTATTGATTCTCTAACCTGACGGGGGTTACATATGTATGAAACTGATGGTCCATTTCTATTACAAGGGTAACTGTTTATACATAGTTTTAAGAACTATCGAGTTCTACTTAAATGGGTAACTTGACTTAATCCCCTTTACTCCTTGTGGAGCATAGGACCTCAACCATAATCTTTGACTTAGTCCGGTCCCCGGCTGTTGATTTTGCAGTCTCTCAAGACATCCGTGCTGTCGTTAGTTCTTCAAGAAAACTCCGCCTCCAGGTTTGTCTTGGACGCCCTCTCTTTCAATGAGTACAACTTTGAAAAAAAAAAACCTTGTAGTGTCTGCTTTACCTTATTCCTATTGGTATCGTGTCTTAGGGGTTGTAATCAACGATAAGGAGAAGGTAATTTTTAAGGCTATTCCCACCCCACTCACAGAAAATGTAGCATTTTGAATTAATTTTCTTTAAGCAATACGTTACTTCAAATATCCACGCCTCTCCCCCATCGTTATAAAAGTCAGCCCACATATGCGTGACGTCATTTATTGACGAAACCCCCTTATGTCCACCTTCTGATCCAACATTGTCTTTTGTCTCTCGACAAATAATATCTACATCTTAAGGGTAGCACTTGGGGAACTTACGCATCAAGGTAAACAACCAAGTGCTTAAGTCAATAGGCTTGATGGGTTGCGCCGCTTGGCTTCAGCAAGGCAGGGCTTTTTTTTCTTTAAAACGTATTAAGAACATGTATTGGTTAATCTCGGTTCAAAATCCACACTGGAGTAGTTTCCCTTGATGATATTACAGTTTTAAATATATCCGATTTTGAAAAATTACGGATAGGATTTAAAATAGTGTTTCCCTCATCATATACTTTTCAGTAGCTTGGATTTTCGTAATTTAAAAAAAAAATTAGGGTCGTAACATTCATATAAATTTATATAAAGCATGCGATGGTGGTGATGAAGCGGGTAGGATTGTTGGTTAATATCGCTAGCGGTGCCTACCAATAGACTAACCCGAAAAGGCCCTAGTTCGAATCCCCCGGTAAATGAGGAGCCATTAGATGGGGAAAATAATCTCTATGCCTTAGTATTCTTTCTTCCCCAATCACTAAGTCTATTGCTTACGATTCTAAGTCATTGGCCTTGAACTCAAGTAAGACATGTCCTTTAATTACCTTGTACGCTAATCGCCTTGTTTCGCTGTCTTTAGAAAATACGGCGATAAATCTTGCCTGCCTGACCTTCGACCTCCGTGAATTTACTGACTCAGACAGTGAAGAAATCACGAGGCTTTGTTTTTGTTTATAATGTGATAACACGTGACCTCGCTATTGTAAAAGTTGGCGTTGAAAACAATTTAATAGCGATCGGGTAGTTAGTTTGATGGGTTTGGGAGTGGTTGTAAAAGAGGGGGAGGGGGGTGGGGGTGGAAGAAATCATTCTGGTTTGGTTGCATCCTGACGTCTGGTCGTCATGAAATTATCGTGGACAGTAACAGCTGGAGCGGCTTAGCTAAATTACAGAGTCGCAGGGGAATATGGTAGGATTAAGGGTGTGGAGTGTGTCACAAAAGAGGGGGATGTATCAGAAGAGTAAGGGGTGTGTTAGACAGAGGGGTGGGGGCTTATCATAGAGTGGGGGAGTTGTCATATAGAGTGGTGGGGGTGTGTGTCAGACAGAGGGGGTGGGGTAGGGGGAGTGTCAAACAGAGGGGTGGGTGTGTGTGTCAGTTAGAGGGGTGGGGTGTGTGTCAGACAGAGGGGTGGGGGTGTGTGTCTTATAGAGGGGTGGGGGGGTGTCAGACAGAAGGGTAAGGGAGTGTGTCAGAGGGGTGGGGTGTATCATAGAGAGGGGTGGGGGAGTGTACCATATAGAGGGGTGGGGGAGTTTTCATAAAGAAGTATGGGAGCTTGTCATATAAAGGGGTGGGGGGAGTGTGTCATGCGAACAGAATAGGTCGGAAGTTGTCCCACCAAGACGTGGAAAAGGTAGAGACTTATTAATCCAACACACATCACGATTTACAATTTTTCTTTCCCATCTCGTAGGATCTTGTGACGAAGCCACAGTTTATTGTAAACGATCTGATCTACAATGACTTTGATCAAGGCAATCTCGGTATGTAAATCAACAGATTTTTTATTTGTTGCAGCAGTTTTGTAGGTTATAACTCGTAGAAATATCGACAAAAAAGTAGAACATTTCAAATATTAAAAGAAGATGACTGCCTAATTACTTTCTACTAACTTGTAATAACATTGAATGTAGTCAGAGAAACACTAAAAGACAATTTTTAAACTCAAGTTTGTTATCAATTATGAAAATAGTTGCACAAATGCAATTTTACTTTACATCAGTAGCATCGCTAGGTCGGGTGTCGGGACGGCTAGTGTATATATATATATATATATATATATATATATATATATATATATATATATATATATATATATATATATATATATATATATATATATATATATATATATATATAAGTTAAAGGTTAAACTGCTCAAATAAATTTTAAGGGACAAGAAGGCTGAACAAAAATCATGGGAGATAAATCATTGGTTTCTGTTAGTCATAGTAAATGTTCAGAAATGTTAATGTTCTTGAATTAAAATTAATTAAAAGTTTCTTTCATTCTTATCAGGAAATTGCTGGTTTATTGCTTCAGTTGCCTGTTTGGCTGCGTCCAACCACAGAGATATTTTGCACAAAATTGTTCCCAGAGATCAAAACTTTGACAAGGATTACATTGGTAAATTAATAAAATAATTAATGGTAAAGCTTAGTTTAATTAATATCAGTTTTGTATTATTATCAGAGCATCAACTGGGAATTACTATTTTTGAAAACGAATCAAATCTACAATTCAAAAGTTACAGGTTTGAAATTCAACCTCAGATTGAGTTATAGTGCAGTATAATGTTTATATGACAATGTACAAAACATTTAGAGATTACAAATAAATTCAGTTCAAACCATTTCTTATTTGTTTATTAGGCTGGGAAAAAATGCTAGTAATTTATTTCAGGTGCATTTCGTTTTGTGTTCTGGAAATATGGGAAATGGGTTGAAATCGTTGTTGATGACAGGCTACCAACCTACAATGGCAAGCTGATCTATGGCAGCAATAGAAAAACTCCCAACGAGTTCTGGTGTCCACTGTTGGAGAAGGCCTTTGCCAAGTATGTACAGTGTGTGTGTGTGTGTGTGTGTGTGTGTGTGTGTGTGTGTGTGTGCATGTGGGTGTGTGCATGTGGGTGTGCATGTGTGTGTAGGCCTATGTGTGAATGTGATTAGGAGGGGGTACAGGTGGTGCCCTGTCACAGACTGAAGCAGGGGGGGCAGTCTTTAAACTAAACCATCCAAATCTATGTGAAACTGCACGGCGTTGGGGGGGGGGTGGAGTATATGAAATTTATAAAATTTATTATTTCTGAAATGTAATATATATTTTTAGATAAAGATAAATTAATACTTATAAAATCGCACAAATTAAAATTGTTTTTAAACTTTTTAAATTTTTTAATTTACTTTATTGTGATGCAATTTAAAATCAATTAAAATATTTTCCAAATTCGGATAAATAATAGATTGTTTTTTTATCTATATCGTAATACTAATTACAACATTAAGCTGTTATGTAAAGCCTTTAAGTCTTTCGTCATTATTAGAGATGTTTGCAACCCATTATACACAATTTCAAAAGCAAAATAAAAATAGTTAAAAATTTAATTCTCCGTTGTCTAGGCTTCATGGAAACTATGACATCATTGATGGTGGAAGGATCCACTCCTCCCTAGTTGACCTGACTGGAGGCATGGGGGAAATGGTTCCTCTAAAAGACAGCATCAACGACTCCAACCTTAAAAACATCATTCTCAACTGCTCCAAAATGAACAGCATTATGGGAAGTGCTATTTTTGTAAGTAAAGCCTTATTATATGAATCAAAGTGATTGATTATTGTTTAGTTTAAAGCAAAAAAGAAATACTGATTGTTTTGGTTTTATTTTTAAAACATAATTTAACTGAAGTTTTAATTAAATAGTTTTATTGATAAATAAATGGAGAAGTAAATTGTTGTTTTTAATAAATCCAATTGAATTACTCTAAGTTTACTCACTGTGTCAGAGACCAAACATTAACTACTCTCAGTCAGTCTCATTCTGTGCAAAGTTTCAAGCTATGTTGACAGTTTTAAATGTAAATATCATCACAATTTGAGAGAATTTGGTCTTATCAAGAAGATAAAGATAAAAAGTTGTCATCTTTATTATCAAAATATAAAATTTTGGATTAAAAAAATGGTCAACACTTGCTATAAACTTTGCCAATTTTAGTTACTGGCCTTATATTTTCACAAATTTTTTCAGAACCATCAAGTTGTCCCTGGAGAAAGGGAAGTAAAACGTGATAATGGGTTGTATGAAGGACATGCATATGCCATCATTAGAATTAAAGAGGTTTGTCTGACCATAGCTGATTTTATGACATAGTGAAACTAAATTTAATTTTTTAACTTTTAAATTAGAATTGTTCCATTCTCAGAAAACATTTTGAGCTCAAATCTTTAACTTTATGTCTCAAAATTTTAAAAATGTTTTGAGTAGATTGTATACAATTTTAATACTATTTTTAATTGTTAACAAAAATATGTTGAGTCATAATCTTTAACTTTTCATTTCTAAATTTTAAACTTTTTTCGAGAAAATTATGTGAAATTTAAATACTGTTTGAAATAGTTCTGTTCTCAAATTTGTGCTTTTTGATGTTCAGGTATCCACAAAAGTTGGCAAAACAACATTGTTACATATAAGAAATCCATGGGGGCGTGGAGAATGGAAAGGTGCTTGGTGTGATAAGTTAGTTTTCCTTTGGTTATAAATAGTTTAAATAGGTCTGCAATAAGATTTCATAATGCAATAGTTGAAATGTAATTTGTTCTTGTTTTGAAGTAATTATTGAGTTTGAAGGACTCCAGAGTGTTAGCAAAATACTTAAATACAATTTTTTTGTTTATAAACGTAATGTAATTGTCTCATTAGACTTATTTATAACATTGTTCTTTTCTTTAATACATTCAAATATGCATCAAGAACATATATGTTTGTATGAGATAATAATTACTGTTACATTTACTTTACAAACTATATCTAACCACTGATATTTACCATTAGGTTAATTAAAATAAATATTGACTAACACTCTTTATATATTATTTGTTAATGACTGCATATATTTTGAGAAAAATATCTTCCTGTTATTCTAAACTATTCTAAACATGTTTAAAACTAATAAAACTAAAAAGGTAATTCTATTTTCATGTTGTTTAAGGTCAGCGGAATGGAACACACTCCCCAAAGCAGACAAGGATGCAACATTTCAATCAGCTGACGATGGAGAATTTTGGTACAAGTTAATTAACACAAAGATGATATATAGATTTAAATGTATAAATGAATCCTTTTGGTTACTGTTTTAAAATGAAAAGCATGAAGTACTTTGAATGATTTGTTTAAAACTTTATTTCTTTCTTCCCTGTTAGGATAAGTCTGGAAGATTTCAGAATAAATTTTGATGAGCTAGAACTTTGTCACCTTTCCCCTGATGGACTCACAGATGAAATTGCAAATAATTTGGTTAGTCAGCTACATACTATCGGTATTCTAAACATTGCGTAGTATTTATGAAAGGTATTTTTTATCCTGTCAGGTATAAAATTAATTATGTAAATTTTCTCTATACATCTTTCACAAAACAAAAACTTAAATGACATTTGAAAAAAGCAATAATCTAAAATAAACTATAAAATTAATGATAAGAAAACGAAAAAAACTTTTAATGTCCATTTTTGTGTGTGGAAGTAATAATGTTTTAAATTACAAGATGTATTAGAATTAATATTAACCAGTATTAACTATAGTCCTTCTCAATACAATTTTTTTACTTGTATTTTCTCAGGAATTGACTCAATGGCAGATGACAGAACACTATGGTTCATGGGTTACTGGCCTTTCTGCTGGAGGGCCACCTGTCAGCTTTACGTCCAAAAAATTCTGGACCAATCCCCAATTTGATCTGAGTCTGGCAAAAGCTAAGAAACCCACACCTGTTGTCATTTCTCTGTTTGAAGTGGATAATTTGCTCAAAAGACGAGCGGAAGAAATTAGCATTGGTTTTGTTATCTTCAAAGTAAGTGTCACAGTTTTCTTGGTCGTTTAATGGAAAAACATACTTGACCAGATTATTGACTTGGCTAGAAACTTGACTAGAATTCTGCTAAATAGCCATATACATGACACTAATAACTTTACTAAAACAAGTACCAAGTTATACATTTTTCATTTATTTTTTAATTTTTCTTTAGGTTAATTAATTAATTAATCGTAATCTTAGGTAATAGCCTATTGAGCTTGAAGTATGTAATCATCTAGAAAATAATAAAAATAATGATTAGGGTTTTCAAACTTTATTTTTGAGTCATGTCAAAAGTGTTTCTTTTTTTTTGTCAGCTTCAAGATAGCCGTAAGCCTAAACGAATCACTGCTGAAAACTTCTATGAATACACGCCTCGTCTTGTAGAAACTTCTGGACCTTACTGGCCATATAGGTAAATGATGACAAACTTTGGTTTAAAAATACTGACTGCTAATTTATAAATGGTTTGTTAAATACTGTAGTTTTAAGTAAATAATTTAGTATATTAAAATGACTGTTAGCTGTCTTTGTACAGGCTTATATTAGATTTAAATTTGGCAGTGTTGTTTACTAGACCTATGATCAGAAGCTTTTGAATGTTTTAAAATATATTCCTTTTGTTTAAGGAAAACATGATCTTATCCCAACCACAATTACCAGATTTATACACTAAAAACTTGAATTATGGGCACTGTTTAAGTAAACTGGCATCCAGTTTAAATATAACTTTCAGCTTTCAATTAAAATTGACTTTTTTTGTACAATCACATCCTACTTTTAAATAGTTATGAAACTTCTTATTGTAAACATACCTATTCAAACTTTAAAAAAAATAAACATAAATGATTTTGCCTCCCTTTGAAAGATTCTTACTTTAACTTTCTGTACATGTGGTTACAGGGAGAGAACTATCAGATATGAGCTTGAACCAGGAGAGCATGTCATTGTGCCTTGTACCTTTAAGACAGGGCTGGAGGCGGAGTTTTATATGCGAGTATTTTGTCAAGAGGATGTCAAATCAAAGTAGGTGGTCAATTTGATTTTAAGTGCTCATTGTGATTGTATATGGGTACATTTCATTTCAACTAGAGCTAGTAGTGAGTTTAGATTAGCTTTGATTAGATTAGCTAAGAATGCTCATTGCTATTACATTTTCAAAATGATGCAGACTATCTAATTATTATACTTGTATAATACTTTAAAACCAAAAATGCAGATGTAGGTTTCTACAGTACCATATTAATTAATTTAATTTTATATAAAATTTTCTGTTTTTGACTCTACACATTTTGAAATTTTAGGCCCATTGAACAACCAAAGCCCAATATTGATATAGTTCCAATGTCACCTAAGGTTAGTTGGAAAAAAATATTTTCTTACAATTGGTAAAAATTTTTTCAATCATTGAAGTTTGAACATGAATTATCAGTAAAAACTTGATTTCTTTTAGGAAATTTGAACATGAATTATCAGTAAAAACTTGATTTCTTTTAGGAAATTTAAACATGAATTATCAGTAAAAACTTGATTTCTTTTAGGAAATTTGAACATGAATTATCAGTAAAAACTTGATTTCTTTTAGGAAATTTGAACATGAATTATCAGTAAAAACTTGATTTCTTTTAGGAAATTTGAACATGAATTATCAGTAAAAACTTGATTTCTTTTAGGAAATTTGAACATGAATTATCAGTAAAAACTTGATTTCTTTTAGGAAATTTAAACATGAATTATCAGTAAAAACTTGATTTCTTTTAGGAAATTTGAACATGAATTATCAGTAAAAACTTGATTTCTTTTAGGATCTTACAGAGGCAGCACTCAGCAAAGCATTTGATGGATGTGCAGGCAAAGATGGTCAGATAGATGCTGCTGATCTAGTGCTTGTCTTTAAAGCAGCTTTAGAAGCAGGTAGGGCCTATAGATTTATTTATAGTTAAAATAGAACAATGAGGCCTTAAGTTTTTCAGTATCTCAACATTAAACATCAATTTAAATCATTTTTCATTTTTCAAAACAAAATATTTTAATAGGTTTAAGAATGCATCATTGTGTCTGTAATGTAATGAGTTTATTTTGTTTAAATGGAAAACAGAGTAAAATTATGATAACTCAAATATTGCATGATGTAATTTATCAGAGATTCATTGTGGATTTATTTTTTAGGTGAGGGAAACACAAAGGGATTCAATATTGAAACCTGTCGCTGTTTAGTTGGCTTATCAAATGTATCCTTGTATTTAACATTATAATCGTGTTCAAACATTATTTAATTAAAATGTATCATTATGTCTATACAGTGGAGTCACTAGGCCAGGTTTCACTGGGCATTGTAACTGAAGTGATCACCTATCCCCTTTAACTCTTTTACTTTTTTAGTTTGGTGTCACCCCTCCCCCTTTCACTCTTATTTTTTTTTTTTAAATTTTTTCCTCACCACCTTAACTGGTGTCACCTGGTGTGCACCATACTCAACCATCCCACCTTGTAGTGGTACTGTAAATATACAGAGTAAAATATTCCAGATTTATAAAAATATTTCATAACACTGACGTATGAGAATTTATAAAACAGATCTTATAGGCCTATATAGTTAATGAAAGAATGTGGCTGTTTGCTTTAACACAATAATAGACTCAGTCATCAAAAGGTCTGATTGATAAAGATGGTGTCAGTAAAGTTTGGATGGATCTTCAGAACTGGAGGGTAAAAAAATTAACTTTTAAGAATCTAATTTCACTTGCCTTGCATAATGCAAGAAGATATTTTAACAGAAGCGAGTATTAAAATAAAATGAATCAAATTCTTTCATTTCTCTATAAATCACATGTTAGCTCTTGTTTCTAACCTGGTGATGTTAATAAAATTGAAATCAGTTGTTACTTTATTTATTTTTTTGATGTTTAAAATTGTGAATAAGGAAAGAGAAATAACTTAAATTCCCAAAATCTCATTCATGAAACAAAAGCAATTTATTCCTGACTATCATTTTATTCACCAGAAAGCTTTTACTTTAATTGACAAAGACAAGAATAACTCAGTTGATAGCAGTGAACTTCAAAAGCTGTTTGAAGTTATTGGTAAAATAACATTTTCCAAAGCACAATTTAGAAATTAAATCACTTAATTATTTCAAAATAATCTTATGATTATTATATTACACTTCAAGAAGCTTTATAAACCTATCCATATAATGAAAAATCTTAAAGCAAACAATAATTTATATCAAAATTATTTCTCATTCCCTGTAGACTTCAATGCCGGACAGGAAGCAGTGAATGCACTGATGAAGAGATATGGCGGCCGCAATGGTAGAATCTCAGAAGAGGACTTTCTGCAGGGATTTTGCAAGACAATGCAACTTCTAAGTAAGGTTTTTTAAAAAAAATATTCTTTTCAAGTCTGAATACTAACTCACTTGATTATCTTAATTTTACATAAACTGAAATGACAATTAATAATTTTGATCTAAATACATAACAACTGGAATAAAAATTTTAATAGTCTTTACAATAAATGTCAATCTCTCTAATGAATTTTATTCCTAGGGACTTACAAAGAACTTGAGACCAACAGAAAAATTAATATGGACTTAAATGAGGTATGGCTTTGATAAATTAGGTTCACACAAAATCTATGAATTGTGTAGCCAATGTTTAGTACTCATTACTAAAAACATTTTAAGTCAAAACAAAGCAATTATTATTTATTATATAAAACAATTTAAATGACAGTATTTTAACCTTTAAACTTAGATATTGCTAATAGAAAGATGGTTGTGGCAACTAACTGCGTTTAAGTCAGTAAAAGTTGCAAAAGTTATTCCCCTTGTTAACTGTATCATCCTGCAATCATCTATGAGCAACTTTTCTAAGCAAACTTATGTTGGTGACAGTCCTTAAAATATTCTTGTATAAATCATCATGTAAGTCACATATACACACCTAGAAACTTTACTAAAATAAATTCACTAATCTTGAATACCACAGAAAGACTTACCAGAAAATATTCAGCAATACCTTTATCAACTATCTTAGATTATCTTACTATAAAAAGTTGTCTCATATCCAGCAGTGCTACATAGATTCATCTTTTTCATGTTCATCATTTTCACCATTTATTTTTCCCCAGTGGATATCAGTGGGATTGAGGACTTGAAGAACATAAAGTTAAGCTACTAAAAGGAACAAAAGGATGTTATATTTTGTTTTCTACTATTTGATTATATTTTGTAAGATTTTTTAAATAAAAATATTAATGTCACAAATGCTTGGCAAATTTAATTAATTTTTTTACAGTTTTATATAAATATTAAAATCAAAGTGTATTTGTGTTAATCCAAGGAACTCATAGACTGAGTAATAGACAGACAAGTCAGTAACAATAACTCTAACATCAGCTCTTTAAATGGGAGATAAATAATTAGTAAAAACAAAAGTAAAGGCCCCAGTTTTATTCAGTTATTGGCTGGTGTACATGAGTATACAAAAATTTGTTGTTAGAAATGCTTTTATTAGAAAATTTAGATATCAATATATCATTTTATAATTGAAAATGATAGCATTTTTAAATTATACAACTAGTAAAGAAGATGGTGGTGTACATTATGTTTGTTTCTAATTTGTAAAGCTTGTAGTGAATATGTATTTTATAAAACTAGTAATTATTGGGGTCAGTTAGTAGTCTTATGTATAACTGTGATGAGATCAAAGGTTCCTGTACATAGTTAGAACTGTCATGTTATGCATACCTTAAGATGATGTATATATTTTTTTAATTGCTTGCCATGCTACTTGTAGTTTGGTTCATAATTGCTGAGATGTATGTATAAATTTGTAGTAATTGTGAGCTTGTGGTATTATATAGCTGGTACCTTACTGAGTGTAGTTTTTAAAATATCAGGTACAAAATAATCATATGTGGTTAGTGATATATTTAGCTAATTTAAGTGTTGAATACACTTCTATCAGGTGTTATAGCTTGGTGAGTATGATGTGTATGTACTTTTATTTATAGGTATTTCTATAAAGATTTTTCTTCTAAATTACAAAAATTTCTTTAACTGTGAACAACATGTATGAAGAAAGACTATGTAAAGGCCTATCATGTAACCTCATTACGATTAATGTTTTTGTCATATTTCCATTTGATAGACACTCCCTGTGTTCATTCTCAGCCACACAATTGTTCTATTTTAAATTATGTTCATTAGTGATTGCCACGTAATTCCCCAATTTTACATCCCCCCCACCCCACCTGGGTGGCCTGGCCCACTCGTCTTACAGGAAAATTTCAGGTGGGTCCCCAGGAATGGTGCCATAATAGTCCTATTAGTGGTTTGATTTAAAAAAAAAAAAACTTTTGTCAGTATTTCTCCATTTTACCATTTCCATTCCTCCATAACAAGGCGTAAAATTCAGGCTTTAATGGAGAAAACAATGAACTATGAACATTTTGATCCATCCCTGCCCTATACACACTTACCCACCCACGGTCAGAGATCACAAAAATTTAGACTCGCCCAGAAATAAATAACCATAACTCTGCTAAAAAATCAACACCAATTTATTTTTAAACATTAATTCGACTACACATTTTCTTGAACCCCCCCCCCCCCCCCCCCCTTTTAATCCACACATAGCAAATGATCACTGAAGGCAAACTAATGCAGTGATGTTTATGGATGACTCTTAATGTAATTATTTTGTATATTTCTAACCACTCTTTTACAATTATGTTGAGCATAGTTTTTGACAACATATTTTAACTTTTGTTTTAACATTTACCTGAGTCTCTGGAGTTAAATTTTTAAACAGAATGGGGTAGTTTGTATCTCATAAATATATTATACATTTTAATAGATACATTATTTATGATGTAATAGGTGCTTTTATAATTAAACCTTTTATTTTTTAATGGTGGTTTTTATTCTTGATTATGTAAATAGCTACACATGCATGTTATGGCATGTAGACTTCTATTGGAACTGTTAACTTTGTAGCTCTTTGCATTATCAAAATCGCATATGCTAAGTCATCAACATTTCCCGCAGTAAGTCATTTCCAATAGAAAGCAATGCAAGAAAGCATGGGCATGCTTGTCCCATTGTATATAACTTTTGATACGTTTGAGTTTCGAAAAGAACATTCAACTTGTACTTGTTCCAAAAATTAAAAATTATATTCTGAATCCAACATTTACATTTGGAAAACTTTTTACCATCTCTATTTGGGCCCTAGTAAGTTTAGACACAGAATCCCCCCCCCCCCCCCCGAATATTTATTGACAATAAAAGAAAAAAGAAACTCACATGTAAATGTCTCTTCCACATCTGTTAGATACAACTCATTAAAAAAAAGTAAAGTTCCCTTTCTAACCTGTGCTGACCACACTATATGCCGAGGTCACAGAAACAAGTGAGCTCTACTTCACTTACCCTATCAGGTTACTTAAATTAAAAACGTGTGTGTACTCTTTTCCGTTGTGCAGTTTATTTGGATTATCTTTGGAAAACTTCAAAAATGTTCCAACTCAACTGCGATATAAATATAAGCATGATCTGGGGTACAGCCACAGTTGCCGGTCAGACCTGCGAACAACCAGCCTGTGCTCCAGACTAAGTTGGGTAATTGATGCAGTCGATCTGCAACTACTTCTAAATCTTGCTTTAACGCCCACTGGGATGTTGTCTGGTGTTGATACCTATCAAACTATCAATTTAAGACCTAGATAATTTCCTGCATCGTTATTTCCCCGGTATTGATGTTAAGAGGTCCTCGGCCCGATGGGTCTTATGCTGTTGGGGTCCTTAGTACTTCCTGGAAGTGCTCTCTCTATAGCAGGGGTCTCCAAACTACGGCCCGCGGGCCAGATGCGGCCCACGAGGTCTTCTCATCCGGCCCGCGGAGATCTTTTGTCCGCGGAAAAAAAATATTTGTTTCAGGGGGCTGAGTAACTTTGCCCAGAAAATTCAAAACAATTTGAAACTATAGCTTTGGGTGCAACTAACGTTGCCCACCGATTTGCAGATATTTGTGAAAATACCGTGACTCAAATAGCGAAAAATGCAAGCACGTTTCGACATTTTTCAATAGCAATGGTTGAGTCGCTGGATATCTGTTCCACCTCTCAACTGCTTGTGTTCATTAGGGGTGTGGATGAAGACATGAGCAAAACACCAGAGCTGGCTTCCCTACATAACATGTATGACAATGTTACCTGAGAGGATGTATTCAATGAATTAAAAATAAATATTTGCTGATTATAACTTGGACTGGACTAACCTCAGTTACCTGACAATTGATGGAGAAAAGTACATGGGTGCGATATACAGAAACTCTTGGTTGGACAAGCGAATGAGAAAAACATTCTAGAACCAATCTTCCTGCACTGTATTATTTCCCAGATAACATTGTGTGCTAAATATACGGACATTAGCAGTGTACTGAATCCGGTGATGAAGATGGGGAATCTTATATGATTACATGGGCTCAACCATAGATAGTTCAGAGACATGTTGAAATATACAAACATATAATCGCAAGATTTACCATATTACACAGCAGTAAGATGGCTATGTTGTAAGAAAGTTCTTAGCAGAGTATTAAGGAAATAGGTTACTTTCTGGAAAGTAAACGCAAGAGTGGGGATAGATATCGGCCTCTGCTGCAGACATAACTAGTCATTTAAATTTTCTGAACCTAAGACTACGAGATAGGGAAATTTCGCTTCTGATCTATACACCCACCTAAAGGCCTTCAAATCCAAACATGTCATGTGGGTGGTCTTCATAGCTGAGTTATTTTTTATGCGAGATCATCAAGGACCTCCAGCTGCAGTTTCAGTAGCGGTTTTCTGACTTGGATTCAAAAGCAGAAGAAGTGAGACTTTTTCAAAACACATTTGAAGCAAATGTGGCCAGTTGCCCTGATGAACTGCAACGGAGGTCATTGAATTGCAAGCAAATGACCTCCTTAGAAACAACCTAAAAGAAGGGCGGGTGTGTTTTTATAAGATTTTGCCCTAGGAAGATTTTCCGAAAATTAAAACTTTTGCATCAAAGTAGGCCTACCTTTCAAATTTTGGAAAACATACCTATGTGAACAAACATTTTCAAGAATGAAATACGTGAAGACCTCGAGCGTGTTGTTGGCCCCTGACAGTGTTTCTTTCCGACTTTTTTCTCCGTGAGGGGGGGGGGGGACTTGAAATTTGTATCTTTCTATAAAAAATTATATTTTGTTGGGGGTGGGCGCTAGACGTTCTTTGGTAGACACCCCGAATTGATGCCTTGAAGAAACTCTGGCCCCGAAGTGATATTTGATCGTTAATGCGGCCCTCGGGCTGAAAAGTTTGGAGACCCTTGCTCTATAGTCTATAGTGTCAACTGTTCTTCAATCGACGTTAGAACAGGGGTCGGCAACCTTTTGAAGCGGAAGAGCCAAAAGTTACAATTTTCAAAATTTCCCTGGTTTTAAAGAGCCACTAACATTTTTTTATTTCAAATATTTTATTATGATTATTAGTATTTGTTCAAGGAGCTGGAGAGCCGCATCTTGATATCAAAAGAGCCGCATGCGGCTCGCGAGCCGCAGGTTGCCGACCCCTGCGTTAGAAGTTTGCCATTTTTGTGTTTGTCATTTTTGTGTTTGTCAAAACAAAACAGATTTTTTGGACTCTGAAAGAACTACACGTAATCCCGGTTCAACTTCTTCTGTCAGCTTATGAAACAAACATGGACAGCATAATTTTAAGGTGTGATCAAAACACCCAACAGCATCTAGATCTAACTTTAAAAAATGATATTTTATGTTTTGTCGACCATACTGAGTTTCCTAAATTGCTACAGTATGTTCTAATTTTGCGCCTTTTACTTTGATCTGTTCTATACATTAGACTATCCCAGCAAAATTGTATTAGAAAATTATACGAGTTGTCTCCCCTGTAAGTATTAGAAAAATAAGCGTGTAACTGTCATGGTTATTTTGCTGTACTAGATTGTGCCTGTACATTTTTTTTCTTTCTTTTTTTACGGACATCACGAGCTCAGGAGGTGTCTCCCATTAGCCTAAAAACGGCAAACTCCATTTAACTGGCTTGGATATCGGTTTGATTATCGTGTATCCATCGCTTCTGTCCCTTGATTCTCACCAGGCTTATCCTCCACCCCAGGGTGAACTCGTACCCCACCGTTCAGTACCCGGCTCGACCTTGTGTCTGTTTTCATTCTAATTCGACCCATTCTATTGTTTAAAATTAAATCATCAAAATGGAAGTTATTGTGGATCTGCTTGTCTGCTTGGTATATACTTATATATATATATATATATATATATATATATATATATATATATATATATATATATATATATATATATATATATATATATATATATATAAGACGAGATACTAACACATAGCTCGATAGGTTGGACGATCGATTTGTATGGTGTAACAGTACGCTAGATAAAAACAAATTCCTGGAATGGCTTACATGAATATTCTCTGGACAAGTGGGGCTTAACATTGAGAGAAGAAATGTTTGTGACTATGTCGACAGCTCAGTTGGGATCTAACTAAAAATAAACTAGTCAGGTAAAACTGAGGTCCTGGGATCTTGTACAACTATCTACAACAGGTCGAGTTGAACTCAAATCAACAGACAGCAGCGACAGAAGGCGGGGGCGTGGTATGGACTCTACCGTGAAGCAGTATTTAGGGAGGAGGGGGGGCGCGGTATGGACCCTACCTTGAAGCAGTATTTAAGGAGGGGGGGGGGGGCGTCACAAAATAAAAAACGTACTGATAGATTTTTTTTAATCCTGTAGTTATAATATTGTGAAATAATAAAATGGTAGGGAGAAGGGTGATACCTAAGGGAAATATGCACATTTGTGTTCAGGTGCAGTGAAAAAGTACAATTGTGTTTAAGTGTTAAACGGAAATGCACATTTAGTATTTTAAGTGTAGGTGTATGGGGGGGGGGTGGGGGTGGAGGGTGAAACTTGAAGTATTGAAGTCGCTGTCACTAGGCCCGACGCAAATGAGGTCCCAGGTCCCATACAAGCAAGTCGTGTAAAGAAACAGGCCCAGAACAGGTCCAATCCAACATACATGACTAGGTCTAGATAAACTAAAGGTCAATAGGTCCAAAACTAAAGCCTGCAGGTCTAAAAATGTAAAGTGATAGTGTGTGAGTGTCAATGTAGAATATTCTGTCCTAGGTGTGTGTGTGTGTGTGTGTGTAAAAATGTGTGTGTATGTATGTGTATGTGTATGTGTGTGTGTGTGTGTATGTGTGAAAGGGTGGCAAAAGGGGGGCAAGAGGAATGGCTATGTAAAGTTATAATTAGAAATGGCATTTGGTAAAATGTCTTATAGGCTTGTGGCATGCAAGGTCTCTGGGCAGATCTAGTAATGAGAGATTGAGGGGGAAAAAGAGAGAGAAGTAATATGGAAATTAGAGAGAATGAATGAAGCGAAAAAAAGCTATTATTCGCGTAAAGGTTAAGTATCGATTTATTGAATGGATTCATTTTTCGATATTCGATTGATCTACCAAGCACATATCGATTATCGATTTGTATGAACTGGGGATTTTTTACATCCGGTTCTTCACTTATTGAACAAATAAAAGCAAGGTATTGGAGGTCGCGGAGGTGTGTGTATGGGAGGAGGGAGGGGGGGGGGGGGGTGGGGTGGGTGGTATATATGAAACAGGTTCTATAACTCGTCAGAGCATAACGCCCGTGTTTTCTCCCCTGGCTGTTCACTCGTCGACACATAAAAGTTAGCTAATGTTTACATTTTCAGCTCGCGGTTGTAAGGTGGCGTTGGTGTGATATGTGTGACTGATGCATGATTTTGTGTTACACAATTGAATTCTTCAAACCACTAGGACAGACGTAAGTAGTCTACATGTCGCGTGATGGATCTCGTTACGTTGTTTTTGTTGTACAGTTATATTTTATATACACAAGCATTTGTGACAAAATATGGCTTTTTAGAGATCTTCTTCTTATGTCCTTCGTTCTTAATTTTTTATTGTTGAAAGGGTATCCCCTCCAACACAATTAAGTATACGTGTCAACTGGTTATGCGCCATATAGGCAATTGATTCCGAATTCAGCCTGCTTTTCTTTTTGGATTTGCTTCCATAGCCTTTGCCCAACCAAAAACAAACTACAAAGCAGCAGTCATTTGATTTTGGAGTTGTCTCTCATAAAAGAGTTACTGTCCTTAGCTAACGAGCCTCATCTGCCCGAGGGGTCGAACTTGAGACTTACCGGTTTAGCAACCATGAGCTTTTACCACGCCGACCCATATAGTATTTTAACACGTTTTTCTTAACTCAGCTTCGCGTTTGTGGATTTGTTTGTTTGTTGTTAAAATTGACATCGAAAATTAGCCCACTTCTGATTGCTCTACAGATCTGAAATTTGGCATACAGGCTACTTTCGCCTAACAATTTCATTTAGGGCGCTCACCTGGATTTTTGGAGGGTAAAACGTTTTTGTATTTAGATCTCAACCTCACCGAACTTGATAGACAGTTCGTGCATGGATCACGCGTAGAATCTTTAAACTATCACACATACGTTAATAATAAGTCAGTGTTTCTTCCAGGAATGTCTTGGAGAGGGGGGGGGGGCGGTCATGTCCGTAGCATGTCTACCTCCACCCCCCTCCAAAGTCAATGTGCCATCCCCCCTGTAGAAAAAAGTCTGAAAGAAACACCAGGGGCGACGTTCGAGTCCCTGACCAGAATCTGTATAGCGTCACTGATTCCACCCAGCTCTAATGGGTACCTGACTTCCCAGGTTCGAAAGGGTTACCTTACTTAACATTTTTAAAAATAGAAATAGATATAACAGATGTACACATTGTTTTGTTGCAGCTGATGCAGTAGACGACATGTACAAAAAATACAAAAAATCCTTGAGCGACAGCTCCTCAAAGATCCGGGGAGTTTTGGCTTTCACACAGCGCTCAAACTCAAAGCAGACCAGGCCTACAGGTGGGTGAATTAATTCTTTGTTTTAAAAAAAAGCCTGGCCAAGTTTTGTTGTTGTTATTGATAACCCAACGAGGGCGTTACATCTAACATTAGCCGTAGCGGGTCTACGACAAATTCCCGAAAGACAAATTCGGGCACTTGTCCCATTCGGGCAAGTGTCCATTCGGGCATTTGTCGCATTCGGGCAAGTGTCCATTCGGGCATTTGTCGCATTCGGGCAAGTGTCCATTCGAGCATTTGTCGCATTCAGGCAAGTGTCCATTCGGGCAATTGTCGCATTCGGGCATTTATCGCATTCGGGCAAGTGTCCATTCGGGAAAACGTTCGGCTCCCGCCGTATCACCACACCTAACACTAACTTCACAACCGTTGTCGTCTTAAACGTGCACTGGATTTGTATTCGAACTTATTGCACTAACCTTGACCTTCACACTAGGTAACTGCTCTACTTTCACTAAATATTTCCGACAGGCGGAATAAGGGACTAAATCTTCTGCTTACTCCCGCGGTTGATTAAAATATTTTTTTTCTTCTAAGACTCTATTTACTTCAGGTAAAAATAAAATCAATATATATACTTAATCTAGGCCACCCGATCTGCCCACATTCTAATAATAGTGTACACAGTGATATCTGGTCCAGTGTTCTATCGATTTCTATACCTTTATGGATCCGATTCGCTTTTAAACGTGTAAACAAATGGTTGTCATAGGCAACGCACATAGCATCCGTGTTAAAGAGCTATTAAAAACACTTGCCTACTGAATAATAATACATTAAATTTTAAACAACTTTTTAACATTGTCTTTTTTTGAGTTACAGTGTGACAAACTAAATTGATATCAAAGGAATGTTTTCATGCTTTAGCGTAGTGAAGCGATGAAAAATGTTTTTTTCAGAAATTTTTTCTCGGGGGGAGGGGAAGGGGGAAACTTGCTCCGGGGATTACCCCGAGAGATGTCTGAAAGAAAATCTTGCTGTGAAGCGATGAGTTATCAAAGTTATGTCGTGATTACGGTCCCTGGGCTCGTGTCTGTAATAGATTTTGGGAGTAACCAGACTCCAAATACATGTAGAGCACAACTTGTATCGTTATATTCATTAGTTTTAACAATGAAACACTAATTGACAATCAAATAAGCTCTACAAATAGTAGCTCTATGGAAGAGGCAACGCACTGAACGACATAGTTGAAAAAGCATAATTTCAGCACGCTAATTTAAAACTATTTTATTACTTGTACTTTATTAAACATAAAATACAAATCTATATTTAAAAACAAATAGGTAATGAGCACGATAACACGCAAGATGACGAAGAAGAAGACGAAGAGGTGACTGTCGAATTTTTGAAGACGGAGCTACAAGTGCTGGGCCTGGACGAAGAGGATTCGGAGGAGTGTGTCAAGCTGATGGAACAGCAGCCAGAGCTCAACACATTCTTCAGAAGCGCCATCTACACCTGCAAGGGCAAAACAAGCGCAACTTTTTCTGAGTTGTCCACCCATTTTCGGAAGTTATGCCGCGTCAAAAATATTTCAGATTCCCAAAAGGAACAAATCGCCAAGTTTTTGGTGCTGGTGTCATTCTGCAGTAAAAGTCTGAAGGCGTACAAGAACACGCTGAAAGTATTGGGGATGGAGCATCTGGTGGAGAGAGTCAGCACGGAGGAAAATGATAATGTTGCGGCACAGGATGAAGAGTACGAATATTACGATGAAGATCTAGATGAGTGGCTTGCTGATGATGGTGGGGCAAATACTGAAGGTCAAGGACAAGAAGAAGAAAACACTGAAGGTCAAGGAGAAGAAGAGGAAAACGCCGAAGGAGAGAACGAAGTCCCGGAAGTGTCCGCGGAAGAAGAAGGCCAAAACTACGGGTATGAGGAAAACGATGACCTGGAGGAGCCTACTGAGGAGGGAGGAGAGATTGATGAGTACTATGAGCAAGTTTACGGTGATGGCACCGAGGAAACCAACGATGGTGAGGAAGGTTCATACGACGAAGGGCAGGATGAAAACGAAGAGTACTATGAAGCGGAAGAGGAAGATCAAGTGGATGCGGTTGTGTACGACGACGACGATGATCAAAGCGAGGAAACTTGCTTGGATATCGTTCGCAGCATTAGGAATGTGTGGAGAATATATTCCGTGTTCGCTCCCTTTGCTGGGAAACTGGCAACCGATGGGATATTGAGGGAACTTGTCCAGGACTTAAAATCTAGAACGGAAACAGGAAGTGACGTAAGTTTTTTAACATACAACTCTTAAAGTAATGGTATAAAATGTCTATCTTGTACTCAATAAATATCAACAAGGTTTTTCGTTGATTTTATCATTCAAAACATGAGAAACAATGCATAACAATTACCTGTACTTTTTAAAATTGAAATTTGATTATCGAATTAAAAACCTAACTTTACTTACTTATTAAGATGGGAAGTAAGTTAATTTCTAAAACATTACAATTTAACCAATGTTTAAAATATTTAAATGACTATATTTCATTCTAAATGTAAAAAAAAAATAATGTTTAGTCTTTTCATTTTTCATTTACTCTTGTTAGAACTGAATCCTGAAAACAAGACAATGACATACAAATATACGTACTTGTTTGTTTTAGCCCAAGTCCAGTGTTCTGATTGAGACCATCATCATAATGTTCAACATCGCAAAAGAGCCAACAACTAAAAAGTTGTTCAGTAAATACAAAGTGGTTGATCTTTTGGAGAAAGCCATGGGTTTAGTGGGAGGTAGGTTTAAAAAAAAAAGCTCACTGTTGAAATATCGTTATTGTTATAGCGCAATGTCACCAGTGTTTCTTCCAGACTTTTTTCTCCGGGGGGAGGGGGGCACTTGAAATTTTCGGGGGGCGGTAAACTTTCTTCGGGGGGGGGGGGGCGGACACTGTTAAAAGTATATATTTTCTATATAAATTATATAAATTTCATTTCGTTCGGGGGGGGGGGGGCGGTAAAAAATTTTCGGGGGGGGGGGCCAAGCCCCCCCGAAGAGATGCCTGGAAGAAACTCTGAATGTCACACACATGTTCGGGGAAATCACTGCCAACATTACAATTAAGATCAAACAAGAAGAAAACAATCATTCTAAATAACAAACGAAGACTTTTTACGAATAAAATATGAAATATTACAAATAGATTAAAATAATGATGTATTCTTTATAAAAGTTTTATAAAATGATTTCTGCGCACAGAAAATAAATTAAAAAAGAAATAATTCGTTCACCTTTTTGGAATAGTTAAAAGAGCCAATTTTTTTGTTTAGTCTACTTTATTTTAATAAAATTATTTAAATAGACGTTTTAAAAAGTCGGATTCAAGCCTGTATTTGTTTCTGTTTTCGTCGACCAGACGGCTACAAGTTCATGGTGGCCTTGACATTGGCATTGACCATCGACGACAACCAAGCGGCCTTGGTGTCCCTGGGTGACCAAATCATCGACGACATTTTGGACATCACCAGGAGGGCGTGGGACAAGAAGAAGAAAACTTACCTGGGCTGGAGGTTTCAAATCTTTGATTACACCTGTCCTCATGTTTTTATTTCAACACGTGAAGCTTAAAATCTTTGATTACACCTGTTTGATGTTTTTATTTTAACACATGAAGCTTAAAATCTTTGATTTCACCTGTCTAACGCTTTAATTTCAACATGTGTTGCCTAAATTTTTTGATTATAGTGGTCATTACATTTCTATTTAATCCGATGCATTTTAAAAACTCTGATTACATTTTTCATTACATTTTTACTTTAACACATATCATGTTTTTTTAAACAAACACGTTGCGCTAAACTTGAAAACAGCACAGTGTATAAGATTTTAAACTTGCCATCTCTTAACATGTTGTTGTTTATGTTCTTCAAAATGTATATAAGAAATCAGGCGCATCATTCTTCCTACCAGAGTTTGAATAGTTCTTGTAAAAAATCTAATTTTGAGACCGGTAGTTAAAAGTGTAGCTATAACAGATTTCAGCAGATTTGGTGTTACGGAAGGATTAGTGTTGGGGCTTTGTTAGAACTTTAGTTTGGGTATCTGTTAGGCAGGGGCGTAGCGAGGGGGGGCGGGGGGTGCGGACCGCACCGGGTGACACCATTTAGGGGGGTGACACCAAGGCAAAAAATAGCAAAATATATAGAGAAAAACTTGAGGGGGGGGGTGCAAATCGAAAGTTTGAAAGTTTGTCCCCGGGAAGGGTCGCTACGCATCTGGGGGGGGGGGGGTGACACCATTAAGTGCCGCACCGGGTGACACTCGACCTCGCTACGCCACTGTTAATAAGTTGAGATAAATCGCAATGATAAAATAAAATTGTTTTTTTTAAAAGTTAAATACTGAATTGTATTAGCTACTTATGTAAATCGCCATGTAAGGGACACAACACGTTCCCCAAAGGGCGTTAAAATACATAGACATTCAATACGGGACAATGTGTAATTGTAGTTTAATGTTTCTAGCTAAAGAAAAAAAATAGATCTATATGTATATTTAAATATTAATAGTTACAATTATTTATTACCTAACTTTTATAAATCTTTAACCCCAATGTTACAATTTTACTATGTTTGATATAGAAAACCTTTTGTTTTATTAAATAACTTACAATTAGACGAACGAAAATGCGTAATAATCACAATTGCTTGCGACGAAGGAACACTTTGACCCTAAGTTATTTCCGTCATAAACGTTTATGTGTATTAATAAAATTTAAAAGTGTGAGTACACTAGGTCAGGGGTCGGCAGCGTGCGGCTCGCGAGCCGCATACGGCTCTTTAGCTGTCAAGATGCGGCTCTCCAGCTCCTTGCACAAATATTAATAGTTATCTTATTTCGCTTTTAAAACTCATATCAAATATCATAATGTACAGAAAAAGAACTTTAAACAATTAAAACACTTATCCAAGAACATTGAGAATATGTGCAGTAGAAAGTAAACGGACAGCTGACAGCAGCTTGGGCACCAGGCCCAGCCCCACAGGCCCGTGGCAACAATCCCATGATTGTCACTGCGCAACAATGTTGCCTCTAAGGACCAAGAGTGTGTGTGCAAAAAATATGTTGTGTGCGCGGTGCTGAAAATTACTTGGGCAAGTTAATATGTATGTTTAGGCTTGCAATTAAGCAGAGTAATGAAGGCATGCATTTTGATAAATTAATAGAATAATGTGTAGGACTAGTGAAACGTATGCAATTAAAAGAAGATACGAATCCCATCAAAATAAAATAAAATACACAATAGAAACTTTTAGAGTTATACTTAGACAACAGGTTATGTGGTCGACTTACTATGTTACTGTAATGCAATCATGTTAATAATGTTAATACCATAGCGGTAATACAAATACATCAGTTTTACATGTTAACCATTTTAAAAAGCAGACTTGAAAACAAAATTAGCTAACCTTTCAGGGACATTTATTGCAATTTCTCGCGTCTAACCTTGCCTTGCTTGCACACCTTATATGCTTTGTTTAAATCCACATCCTCTCCAGCATTTAGATATAATTTAATTCGCATTAGATTTCCCAAATGTGTGGCTTCAAGTCTATTTCGTGCTTGCACTTTAATGCTGTTCATAAGGCTAAAACCTCGCTCGCAATCAGCGCTGGATGCTTGAAAAGTACAGCATATGTCAATTAACTTTGCCAGTGAGCTAAATTGTTCATCGTTTAAAGCAACTCCTGCGATTTCGGATAGTGAATTTACTGAACCTGATTTGAGTTTTTCGCTGATCTGAAATTTGAAGTCATTGTATTGCGTGATAATTGACTCTTCATTTGTTGTTTGTAACACTTCTTTGTACTTTCCGCACAGTTCTTTAATCTCTTTGACGCCAAACTCAAATGCACAATTTTTTAAACCAGTATGATCAAAAGCTGACCAAAACTGAAGTTCATCTGCTGGAAACCTTACATTTAAATGGTCGCAGACTGATCGTATAAACTGTATGATTTGTCTTGTGTCGATTCCTACGTTTTCATTCAAAATTTTCTTTGCTTTATCATTCCGATAAACATCTTCACTCAGGTATTGTGCTTCTAATTTGCGTATTTTAGAAATGAAAAATTGATGTGCTTCAATAGATGATAAATTACTTCGCTGCAACAACATTGATAGATTAGCTAATTCAGTTAATACATCATTAACGGTATACAGAGCAACTTGATACATGGGGATCTCTTAATGATCTCAAAATATAACAACAAACAGGATCATTGCAGTCTTGGACTTGTTCTTCACCGTAGGCAGCTAAAACATCAAGATTTCTAACCAAAGCACTGACAGCAAAGTGACGTGACAACCAACGAACTTCATGAATTGGTCGAAAAGAAATTACATCCATATCATGCACCTTGGCCAATTCTTCAAGTGCGCCCTTTTTAACTGAAGATCGACTAAATAAGGTGTAAACCGTGCGTAAGAGAACCTCAATATTTTTAAACAAATTAACATCTTTCCAAGCGTCAGAAAGTGCCAAGTCTTCTCGATGAGCAACACAGTGCTGTTCAACAAGATGGGGGACCTTAGCCTTTAGTTAAACAGCTAATCCCTTCCTACGGCCTAACATAACCGATGCCCCATCTGATGTTATCATTACCATGCGGTTCATGTCAAGTTGATGTTCAGTGTAGTACTGTGTTATGGCTGCCTCCAGAGCTGAGGCATCACATGCAGTAAGCTGAATTATCCCACCAAAAACGGTTTTGTAGAGTAAAGAATTGACTGGACGAAATTTAAAATAAAGGATTAGCATTTTATGTACAGTTATGTCAGTACTTTCATCAACTATAAGCGTGTGAAACGATGCTACTCGAAGTTCTGTCAGTATGTTCTTTACAACCACCTTGTTGATTGCTTCAACAAACTCAAAGGCGTAGTTCTTACTTCGCCAACTGTCTGGTATAGAAACATACTTCCCCATGTGGTTATGAATCAGTTGTACCGACAGCATCGAGGCGTGTATCCTAATGGCGAGAAGAACATTATCCATTAGGATTCGAACTTGATCCTCGTTTGAACGCTGGCGCTCATTTTGTTCAATTCGTTCTTCTCGCTCATTGTTAGTTTCAACCAGCAGACGTTTAAGACCAGTCCCATTTGAGCGGTTGTACACAATCGCAATATTTTCTAAGTGAACACGAGACAATAAATGACGTTTACAGTAGTCAAGCTTCCATGATTCCCAACGCTTTCCTGTGACAAATTCTTTGTCTTTGTTGGTTTTGTTAATAGGACTAGCAGCACAGAACTTACAATTCAGTCCAATCTCATCTGAATATTCATAGATGCTTCCTAATTCAACTGAAACATTCTTTGAATCGGGCGTATCGGTTATTACTTTAACTTTGAGCCATTCCAGTTTAAACGAATCTCTCGCTTTTTTTTTTTGCTGCATTGTTTTACCGCTTGTTACACGCATTTTCCTTTTCAACATTTTCAAATAGCACAGAGTAGTAAACTTTTATTCCTTATTTACCAAACCAGTTTGTGAATACTGAAACAGTTCGATCCAGGTGCACGTAATGATCCCAAGAATTGGATAGATAGTATATAAATCCTTAAACCAAACAGCAAAAACACATCCACCTTTAGTAACGTAGAATTTGCATCTGACTTGGGTAAATCGTCAAAGTATCAAGGAAATGGGTGGGGTTGGGAGATGGGGGAGGGCAGTGGCAATAAAAAAAACCTTGCATGGTCAGCTAGTAGCCACAATCCCTTTCAGGTGTCAGCTACGATCAGTTTTGGGGTAAACCATTAAATCAAGCACAGGGAGTGTCACCCAGACATTAGATCGGTACCCCGCTCAGGTGAGAGGCAAGTCATAAACTAGACCTGTGCTATGACAACCGAGGTCAGAAACTTTAAGTATCAGCTTGGTCCAGGCCAGTCAATTATATCCGGGGTTTCTATTTATGTCCCAAAACACAAAGACTGTTTGTTTAACAAAACAGGCACTAAAAATGTCGCTTAATTCAAGCCACTGACCACAATTTTTTTAGTGAATCAGGCTTGCCCGACGTTCTGATAATCTATGCGCGGCATCAGAAAATGTCTGCGCGGCATATTTGTAAGTGCTGCGCGGCCGCGCAGCCGCGCAGCTTAGAGGGAACACTGCTGCCCAAGTGCAGACTTTTTCGAATGCTTTTAAATGGGGAATGTTATTTTATTCAGAATGCATTTCCCTATATATCAGTAATAATTAATTAGACCTGAGTGACATAATTTTTTTTAGCTAATAGCTTCCTACTGTTGATGAGCCGGGTACTGGACTATGGGGTACGAGCAGAGGCGTAGCGAAGGGGGTGGGGGGGGGGGGGGGCGGGGGTGCGGACCGCACCGGGTGACACCATTTAGGGGGGTGACACCAAGGCAAAAAATAGTAACATATTGAGGGGGGGGGGGTGCAAATCGAAAGTTCGAGGGGGGGGGGGGGTGCAAATTGAAAATTGAAAGTTTGTCCCCGGGAAGAGTCGAGTGCTCCTTTGAGGGGGGGGGGGGTAATACCATTAAGTGCCGCACCGGGTGACACCCGACCTCGCTACGCCACTGCTGTTAGGGATATAATTTGCAATGACAAATGCAAGTTATATTATTTTAAAGCTTACTTCCTTTAATCTAACACTCCTTTTAAGAAGATTCTATTATCGGACACTTCAATAAAAGATACAACGGTATGGTAAAATAGTGGTTTATTTTTCTAGTTTAGAAGAAATGCTTCCAGCTTTGTGCGGGCTCAGCAAGAACGACAAGCGCAAAAAACTGTTGGCAGAGAAAGGAATTTTACCTCTACTGCTGGAGATTTTACGGGGAGGAACTGACCCGCAGAAAGAAGAGGCTATTAAGATTCTATGGGAGCTTTCATTCCACCCGGAGAACAAAACCAAAATAAAAGTCAGGAAATAATAATTGCTTTACACTTAAAGACATTTACTATTTAGAAAACAAATTAAAAAAAAATTAGGTGCATGGAGGGGTCGTCCATAAATGACGTCAAACTCGTAGGAGGGGGGGTCCGTAATTTTGTGACGGTGTGTGATGAGGGGGAGGGGGTTCAGATGGTGCGACGTCACACTTTTGCATTATAAAAAAAGCAATGTTAGTAAACTAATTTTAGACGTTATTTCGCGTTTTAGAAAGTTTTAATAAATTGTTATAGGAATTGAATACAATACCCTATGTTGACAGAGTTCAGACAAGATTTTGGAAAAATATCAATGTTTTAAGAAAAATTCAACTGCAATTTTGAAGGGGTTGTAGGCTGAGGTTTGACGTCATTTTAGGGATGGGGTATAGTTTTTGTGGGTTTTTTTTCTAATTTGTTTCATTTTGCCATGGTTCCTAAAGGAAATGAAACAAATGACACCCATTTTGGACAATCTGTCTAAGCACAAGAACAAGGAAATAGAAATAGCGGCTAAAGGTGTCTTGTGGGAGATTAAAGAAACGTCCATCAGGGCCAGCTCAGGTAAAAAAAATTCTCACCTGGTTGTAACTTTAATATACAAGATAGATATTAGTTAAAAATAGAATGTGTGGGATTTGTTTAATGTCTTCATGCCGGACTATATAGTAGATGAAGTAAACATGCTTCTAGACCACGGATTATGAAGGGATAGTTTGTAGAGTAGGTGAAGAACGATTTCATCTAGATCTATATGTCAGGTACCCTCCAGAAATGGTCTCAGGTGAATTCAACAGACTCAAGCTAGACATCTGAACTCTAGACTTTTGGGTTAGCTGTCGAGCGCTCTACCACACAGCCACTCCTACCTATACACAATTTTGAAGTATCCGATATAACATTTTAAAATGTTTTTATTCCCCCAATGCTAGCTGTACCGGGCGCCAGGAGTCAGCCAGAAGGTCACATCATGATCAGCTACTGCTGGGCACAGAAAGAGACAGTGTTCAAGGTAAGCCATGCGTGTTTTACGTTAGGGTTGTGGGATAAATACTCACGCTAATCCTCACCCTAATCCCGTTGTCACTCACCACTTTTAGGGCAAAGCTAGAAATTATTATGAACAAATCAGCTTTAGTTGTCCATCGCCCCTCCCCCCTCTCCCACCCCACGGTTTATGTGATGATTAATTGATGAATTTATTGATAGAAATAGTTAATATTTAGATCCCCTGGGATTGTGATTGTGTGAGTTGTGTTTAGTCCCCTGTTGTTGTGATATTTGCCTTAGGGTCGAATGTGGGTTTAAAGATGGTGTCAACGTCAGTTTGGGAGGATTTGGTTAGAACAAATCATTAACGACATTTGGGAATGAGGACAAAGTGTAAAGTAGATGACTGGTGTGTAGCCACGGGAGAATGAAGAAATAAAAACATTGTGTAATTGGTTGCTTGTACTGATGTTTCACGTTTGGTTAATGCTATCAACCAGTGAAATATTGTATTTGCCATGACATTATTTTTTAATAAATGACTTATACTCTGGATTTTATGTTTTTAAATATCGTATTTGCTATTATTAGGATTTTAATTATTTTTTTTTGTTAAAAATATAGTTAAATTTAAAGTAAACCTTTTAAAACACAAATTTGTGAAGTACTGTAAATTGACTCTTTATTAGCGAGCTATGGGCAACAACTGATTTTTTTTTTTAAAAGTGACAGATTGTACTTACGACGTTGTTTTTTTTTTCTTATGTCCACTAGATTCAATATACACTGAAATCAAGTTACTGAAGATTTTTTTCCTATTGAAAAGACACAAAATCATTTTTCCAAAATGGCGTTGTATTTCTAAAATAGATTTTGTTTCGTAGATTCGAGACGAACTTCAAAAAGCTGGTCATAAACTTTGGATAGACGTGGAGAATATGGAGGGCTCGACACTGCAGGCGATGGCCGAGGCAATAGAGGACGCTAAGCTGGTGCTCATGTGTTACTCGGAGAACTACTTCAACAGCCGGAACTGTCGCGCAGGTAGTTTGGTTTTTCTGTTCTAGTAATAGTTGTAGATAGTCTTTACACAGAAACTAGTTTTCAATTGGTTTTTCTATTCTAGTAAAAGTTGTAGATAGCGGTTAAAGATATACATTTTTCTTTAATCCAATTACCCAGAGGCTGAATACATGTACAAAGAAAACAAACCGATCATTCCTTTACTGATGCAACAAGGATACTCCGCGAAGAAATGGTTGGGCATTATTCTCGGCTCTCGCTTGTATATAGACTTCTCAGGTAAATCTACACATCTGTATATAGACTTCTCAGGTAAATCTACACATCTGTATATAGACTTCTCAAGTAAATCTACACATCTGTATATAGACTTCTCAAGTAAATCTACACATCTGTATATAGACTTCTCAGGTAAATCTACACATCTGTATATAGACTTCTGAGGTAAATCTACACATCTGTATATAGACTTCTCAGGTAAATCTACACATCTGTATATAGACTTCTCAGGTAAATCTACACATCTGTATATAGACATATAGACTTCTCAGGTAAATCTACACATCTGTATATAGACTTCTCAGGTAAATCTACACATCTGTATATAGACTTCTCAAGTAAATCTACACATCTGTATATAGACTTCTCAGGTAAATCTACACATCTGTATATAGACTTCTCAGGTAAATCTACACATCTGTATATAGACTTCTCAAGTAAATCTACACATCTGTATATAGACTTCTCAGGTAAATCTACACATCTGTATATAGACTTCTCAGGTAAATCTACACATCTGTATATAGACTTCTCAGGTAAATCTACACATCTGTATTTAGACTTCTCAGGTAAATCTACACATCTGTATATAGACTTCTCAGTTAAATCTACACATCTGTATATAGACTTCTCAGGTAAATCTACACATCTGTATATAGACTTCTCAAGTAAATCTACACATCTGTATATAGACTTCTCAGGTAAATCTACACATCTGTATATAGACTTCTCAGGTAAATCTACACATCTGTATATAGACTTCTCAGGTAAATCTACACATCTGTATATAGACTTCTGAGGTAAATCTACACATCTGTATATAGACTTCTCAGGTAAATCTACACATCTGTATATAGACTTCTCAGGTAAATCTACACATCTGTATATAGACTTCTCAGGTAAATCTACACTTCTGTATATAGACTTCTCAGGTAAATCTACACATCTGTATATAGACTTCTCAGGTAAATCTACACATCTGTATATAGACTTCTCAGGTAAATCTACACATCTGTATATAGACTTCTCAGGTAAATCTACACATCTGTATATAGACTTCTCAGGTAAATCTACACATCTGTATATAGACTTCTCAGGTAAATCTACACATCTGTATATAGACTTCTCAGGTAAATCTACACATCTGTATATAGACTTCTCAGGTAAATCTACACATCTGTATGTAGACTTCTCAGGTAATCTCCACGTCTGTATGTAGACTTCTCAGGTAAATCATGTAGACTTCTCAGGTAAATCTACACATCTGTATGTAGACTTCTCAGGTAAATCATGTAGACTTCTCAGGTAAATCATGTAGACTTCTCAGGTAAATCTACACATCTGTATGTAGACTTCTCAGGTAAATCATGTAGACTTCTCAGGTAAATCATGTAGACTTCTCAGGTAAATCATGTAGACTTCTCAGATAAATCATGTAGACTTCTCAGGTAAATCTACACATCTGTATGTAGACTTCTCAAGTAAATACTGTAGACTTCTCCAGTAAATCTACACTTTTTGGGTTGACATTTTAGTATCGATGAAGTTTAAGAAAATATTTAACGCTTTACATCCCATGTTTTCTGTTTGCTATAATATTAACTGTCTCTATGCAATGACAGTTCAATGTCACTTACGTGATATGTTTATTTAGTTACATTGAAGAATATGGTTAGTTATTTATCGTCTTCTTATATTTGCACCCTTATTAATAGATTTTATTATGATTAATGATCAGGGAAACATCCATTTGATGCCAAGATGAAAGAACTCAAGTCTCAGATAGCCAACCAACTAAAACACTAATCTAAAGCTCAGAGGACCAATGTAAACATTCTTTTAACCAGCGTGTGTTTTGCTGTTTGTAGCCAGAGCTACAAATCTTGACGCTTTTTTAAATATTGTGGTTTATTTTGGCTGATTTCTAACTACATGTGCTCTAATAATGCGAGATTTGTGTACACTTGTTTAATCTTGTGTTCTCATGCTTATATCTTGTGTACACGTGTTTTGATCAAAATTTGATCTTTTAAACACTTGCTTTTAGATCTAACCTTGTTTACAATAAAAGCATACACTATTTCACAGGTTTTTTTTTCTATTCTTCACATATTAGTAGCATTTTGAATGGACGAGAAATTTTAAGTTGCAAATTTTGGCGCGTAATTGAGCTACTGAACCATCTCACACAGGCATCGACATTCCCACAGAATGTCCCTTCCTGTGCCACCACGTACACGAACAAAATGAAATTCTAAGCCAAAGTAC
This sequence comes from Physella acuta, assembly GCF_028476545.2. Classification (NCBI taxonomy): domain Eukaryota; kingdom Metazoa; phylum Mollusca; class Gastropoda; family Physidae; genus Physella; species Physella acuta. The sequence goes on along the minus strand of NW_026733929.1, from coordinate 48,173 downwards.
ACCCACACACCGCATGCTAGGCACAAGAAGATAGTCCCAAATACAACAATAACCAACAACACGACACGAACTATAGCGGAACCATACACTAAAACAAACCTGGCATAAATATAATAAATAATACCACAAAATATAAACGAGATACACAAAGCAGCACTAAATAAAGGTAACCAAATTAATGCCCGCGCCATAATGGCGGACTACTTAAGAACAACAACAATTCTCAGTCTGTTATATAAGGATATTCGAGAAAGTTTAGGGGAGATCACTCCCGGTTTATTTATTCAGTTACTTACAAACAAAATTTATTTGCTTATTGATCTGCGTTAATGGTTTAAATAAATCAATAACGAATGCAGCTAGAAATAATTTGACCTTGAGAGAAAAACACTCTAAGCGTTCTTCTTGGAGCATGACGTTAGCACGTAGGCAACAGTTGCATGAAATACGGAGCACACTGCGACAAGACTTGATTCGATCTCTGGTGCTATATGCAGGTAATACATTTGGATCATGTTACAACATTTGTTGTACCATTTGAGCAGCCAAAATACCGTGCAGAGAAAATCTTTGTAAAGAAGGTAAAATACATTCTTGATACAAAGTATACGTACTACAGCAGTTACTACATTCAAATAAATAAAAGAGCTGCATCTGCACCAGGGGCGGAACTACAGTGCCGCCAGACCCCGCAATGCGGGGGGGGGGGGGGCCCAGACCAACTGGGGGCCCAAAAATCCTGGCTAAATTATTTTTAAAAAATTAAAAAAAAAAAAAAATTAGGTGGAGGTCGAGTTATCTTTCTTCTACAGTTACAAACAAACACGATAATCGGCAAACGTCTTTGAGAAAAATGCACTGACTATAGCTCGAGAGACCGCCAGACATATAGACAACTTCAAAGACGAAGCATCTGAAATTTGACTGTGCCGGTACGCTTTGAAATCGGGCTGGGGAAATGTTGCGGCGAGGCGACTATCCTGGTCTTCTAGACGATCGGAAAAAGTCGGCACTATTGATGTAGATGTTTATCGGCGCTTTCTTGTCCCCTTCCCTTCCCAACTCTCTCCCCCCCCTCCCCCCTACCCCTCACTTCTACCCCTCACCACACCCTTACTCTTACAATAAGATGTAATGCATAGATTAACGAACCGTCTATGAACTGTAAACTGACCACTTCTGCACATTTTGTTAAAGACACTAGTCAGTAGTTGTTCATTTACCTGATGAACAGGGGCGGAACTACAGTCCCGCCAGAACCCGCAATGCGCGGGGGGGGGGGGGGGGGGGGGGGGAGGCCGTTTAGGGGCCCACGGCTGACCAAATTTTTTTTTTTTTAATTTTGAATTTAATTTTTGCCTTAATATTTGGTTTGTAAAAGAAAAACACTGTAGCTGCGGTACGATTATCTTTATTTTACAGTCACTATACCACGCTCTTCCGCAAAAGATAAAATCCATTACACAAACTACAGTGTAAAATATAGGCAACTCTTCAAATTTTGAATGACTTCTTTGACTCGTTGCCCCCCCCCCCCTCCCTTTGATAGCTAAATAGAGGACACGTAACTGTTTGACCGATCCTCCAAAGTATACTGTGGCGGATGGGGCAGGGGATGGGGACCAAAAAGGGGGTTAAAAAATTGTCGACAAATTCTTTACATATTTAAAACAGTTATTTATAGTTGTATTTTTTAACCATCGTCAAGGCCGAGTTCTATTTCCCTACAATCAAACACACGCTGTCGCCGGCAAAATTCTTTTTAAAAAAAAACAACAAAGTCCATAGCACGAAAAGCCGCTACATATGAAGTGGGCTTTCAATACTTTCATGATGCGCGGTTCGTTTTTGCGGCATTGGTCGGGGACCCGAAATCCATTGTACATTTTTCAATGTTAATATGTGTTTGTGATAGTGGTTGAATTTGTATCCTGTACTATCTTGTATCGTACAAATAATTTAAAAAAATAATATAATACTAGAAACTTCAGTTTTATATACGTTTACTTGTTTTTGATTTTACAAGAAATATAGTAAACTTTTAAGGCCTATACTTCAAATTATCTCCCCTGAGTAAGTTTTACAATGGGCGATGCTGACGTACATAGATCAAGGCGTTTTGTTGTCCCTTTCAAGTTTTTTTCCCGAGCCGACCCCTATCCCATCCCTCTTTCTCAACCTCACAAGTATCGAGGAGATAAATGTATCGTTTATGAACTACTTCCTAACCGTACGATTCACCACTTCAGCACATTTTGTCAGACACTAGACAGCACTAGATCTAGTCAACACATATTAATTTACTTTCATAGTATTAGGCACATCTAATTCACAAAACAGGGCAGGTAAGATTATTTTTTATATAATTATTTAGAAATTAATTAGAACGTTTAGAATTAATTGAACATTATTAATAGTCATTGAGGTGGGGGTGTGTGAGGGTCTGGCTTTTTGTTAATCCCCCCCCCCTCCCCTAAATCAGAAGGTTATCCAACGCGTGACCTGGCCACATACAGTTGTACATGTGAAAAACATTTTTCTCTCTAATATTATTATGCATTACTGCATCCAGTGGCGGAACTAGAAAAAATGGGCCACCCCGCAAAAAAATTTTTTGGGCCCCCCATATATATATATATATATATATATATATATATATATATATATATATATATATATATATATATATATATAACAAGGTTCGCTCTCAATTTTAAAAAAATTCCATCTGGTACACGAATAAATCAGAGGTTTTCCAACACACGAGCTGGCCCCTTTCTAAATCTAGTCCAACACACCAAACTGAGGCTTTCATCAAAACGTTACTAACCGTGTGCCCTGTTTTCCAGAAGTTGAATTAAATGTTAACAATGTCGGCAGTTCATTTCTTGGATCTTAGGGCGCGGGTTTGTCCACACTACCAACTAGACACGCCAAGGCATGCTGTAAATCCCTCTGCGACGGCCCAGGTGTCAGGGGAGTCACGGGGCTCTTGGAGCTACCGGTTACATTACTGCACGGGTGATGGGTGTGACACATTGTTTCTTCCGGCAGAGCTCCCCCCCCCCTCCCCTCCCCCGAAAACAGTCTACCCTGGAAGAAACATTGGTGCGACACCTAATTAGATTTAGTCATCGAGTGTTGTAGCGAGACTTATTCCTAGTGTTGTGGGAACTTTTAAACGACTGTCTGTGGGGGCCAACTTGCTCATATGTGATGCGCTCAGGATGACACTGACGCCGGTTGTATTCAAGTAGTAACCTCATCCGCTTATGCAGGATCACGGGGCGCTAAATCACATATTTCCGTTAGGAGTCCCCACTCAAATATGTACAAATGTTAGGCCTATGACAGAAACCTTTGCGGGGCTGTACTCAACAGCTTCCCAAGTTTTCATGGCGATTGGGTGAATGATGCAGTAATGCATAATAATATTAGAGAGAAAAATGTTTTTCACATGTACAACTGTATGTGGCCAGGTCACGCGTTGGATAACCTTCTGATTTAGGGGAGGGGGGGATTAACAAAAAGCCAGACCCTCACACACCCCCACCTCAATGACTATTAATAATGTTCAATTAATTCTAAACGTTCTAATTAATTTCTAAATAATTATATAAAAAATAATCTTACCTGCCCTGTTTTGTGAATTAGATGTGCCTAATACTATGAAAGTAAATTAATATGTGTTGACTAGATCTAGTGCTGTCTAGTGTCTGACAAAATGTGCTGAAGTGGTGAATCGTACGGTTAGGAAGTAGTTCATAAACGATACATTTATCTCCTCGATACTTGTGAGGTTGAGAAAGAGGGATGGGATAGGGGTCGGCTCGGGAAAAAACTTGAAAGGGACAACAAAACGCCTTGATCTATGTACGTCAGCATCGCCCATTGTAAAACTTACTCAGGGGAGATAATTTGAAGTATAGGCCTTAAAAGTTTACTATATTTCTTGTAAAATCAAAAACAAGTAAACGTATATAAAACTGAAGTTTCTAGTATTATATTATTTTTTTTAAATTATTTGTACGATACAAGATAGTACAGGATACAAATTCAACCACTATCACAAACACATATTAACATTGAAAAATGTACAATGGATTTCGGGTCCCCGACCAATGCCGCAAAAACGAACCGCGCATCATGAAAGTATTGAAAGCCCACTTCATATGTAGCGGCTTTTCGTGCTATGGACTTTGTTGTTTTTTTTAAAAAGAATTTTGCCGGCGACAGCGTGTGTTTGATTGTAGGGAAATAGAACTCGGCCTTGACGATGGTTAAAAAATACAACTATAAATAACTGTTTTAAATATGTAAAGAATTTGTCGACAATTTTTTAACCCCCTTTTTGGTCCCCATCCCCTGCCCTATCCGCCACAGTATACTTTGGAGGATCGGTCAAACAGTTACGTGTCCTCTATTTAGCTATCAAAGGGAGGGGGGGGGCAACGAGTCAAAGAAGTCATTCAAAATTTGAAGAGTTGCCTATATTTTACACTGTAGTTTGTGTAATGGATTTTATCTTTTGCGAAAGAGCGTGGTATAGTGACTGTAAAATAAAGATAATCGTACCGCAGCTACAGTGTTTTTCTTTTACAAACCAAATATTAAGGCAAAAATTAAATTCAAAATTAAAAAAAAAAAAAATTTGGTCAGCCGTGGGCCCCTAAACGGCCTCCCCCCCCCGCGCATTGCGGGTTCTGGCGGGACTGTAGTTCCGCCCCTGTTCATCAGGTAAATGAACAACTACTGACTAGTGTCTTTAACAAAATGTGCAGAAGTGGTCAGTTTACAGTTCATAGACGGTTCGTTAATCTATGCATTACATCTTATTGTAAGAGTAAGGGTGTGGTGAGGGGTAGAAGTGAGGGGTAGGGGGGAGGGGGGGAGAGAGTTGGGAAGGGAAGGGGACAAGAAAGCGCCGATAAACATCTACATCAATAGTGCCGACTTTTTCCGATCGTCTAGAAGACCAGGATAGTCGCCTCGCCGCAACATTTCCCCAGCCCGATTTCAAAGCGTACCGGCACAGTCAAATTTCAGATGCTTCGTCTTTGAAGTTGTCTATATGTCTGGCGGTCTCTCGAGCTATAGTCAGTGCATTTTTCTCAAAGACGTTTGCCGACTATCGTGTTTGTTTGTAACTGTAGAAGAAAGATAACTCGACCTCCACCTATTTTTTTTTTTTTTAAATTTTTTAAAAATAATTTAGCCAGGATTTTTGGGCCCCCAGTTGGTCTGGGCCCCCCCGCATTGCGGGGTCTGGCGGCACTGTAGTTCCGCCCCTGACTGCATCATTCACCCAATCGCCATGAAAACTTGGGAAGCTGTTGAGTACAGCCCCGCAAAGGTTTCTGTCATAGGCCTAACATTTGTACATATTTGAGTGGGGACTCCTAACGGAAATATGTGATTTAGCGCCCCGTGATCCTGCATAAGCGGATGAGGTTACTACTTGAATACAACCGGCGTCAGTGTCATCCTGAGCGCATCACATATGAGCAAGTTGGCCCCCACAGACAGTCGTTTAAAAGTTCCCACAACACTAGGAATAAGTCTCGCTACAACACTCGATGACTAAATCTAATTAGGTGTCGCACCAATGTTTCTTCCAGGGTAGACTGTTTTCGGGGGAGGGGAGGGGGGGGGGGGAGCTCTGCCGGAAGAAACAATGTGTCACACCCATCACCCGTGCAGTAATGTAACCGGTAGCTCCAAGAGCCCCGTGACTCCCCTGACACCTGGGCCGTCGCAGAGGGATTTACAGCATGCCTTGGCGTGTCTAGTTGGTAGTGTGGACAAACCCGCGCCCTAAGATCCAAGAAATGAACTGCCGACATTGTTAACATTTAATTCAACTTCTGGAAAACAGGGCACACGGTTAGTAACGTTTTGATGAAAGCCTCAGTTTGGTGTGTTGGACTAGATTTAGAAAGGGGCCAGCTCGTGTGTTGGAAAACCTCTGATTTAATCGTGTACCAGATGGAATTTTTTTAAAATTGAGAGCGAACCTTGTTATATATATATATATATATATATATATATATATATATATATATATATATATATATATATATATATATATATATATATGGGGGGCCCAAAAAATTTTTTTGCGGGGTGGCCCATTTTTTCTAGTTCCGCCACTGATCTGCACACATATAAAACAAAACGGTTGCATATTTCTGTTTAGATTCATATAATGTAACAAATTGTTGTAGAATGTTGTGTCTAATGCAACTATAAAATAATTATAAAATAATTAAAATAATTATAAAGTAATACAATTATAAAATTAAATTTAACTTAACCTTTTCAAACAATAAAGTTCTAACAAGTGCCTAAATCTCAAATTCCAATCATTAACACTATTTCGATCTTAATTATTGTTTAACAATCATGTAACTTTAATATTTAAATTAGCCTTGATATTTATCTTAAAACTTCAAAGTTCTCACCCTTGAAGTTATAACTTTTTGTCTAGCATCTCTCCATAAAAAAAAAAAAATAAAAAAAAATAAAAAAAATAATTTCAGATTCAAATCTTTAAATACGATATCTAGTTTCTAGCTCAACATTTCACTTGTTAAGGGCAGGTTAAACCCCCCATATTACATATTTAAGTCAGAAATGTTGATTTTTTCAAATTCTATTGTTTCTGAAACTACATACAATTCTGAACATTATTGTATTATTATTTTGCCTAGTTACGTATTGCTAGTTTTTTTTTTATTAATTAGAGTAATAACGTAATGCACCTACATTAAGCAACATTTGGCAACATAAAAATTAAAAACTAACTTAAAACGATGTTCATATTGTTATGTAAGAGGCTCCAGATGCAATTTATGTAACTGTGAGGTTTTAAAAATGACTTTTTTTGTATAGTTTTCATTTTTTTCTCGTTTTTTTCCAATTTTAGTATATTTTTCACATAGTAGCGTTTTTCTCAAAATGATACTTTTTAACAAAATCTTACCAGTTAAATCACTATAACTCAAACAATACTTGAGATATTTAGCTGAAATTTTGCACACGCCCGATTCAATTTGGTGAATGACTCTAATACACCATCTTATGCATAGTCTATCTTACTGTTTAAAACGAACATTGGTGCCATAGCGCTCACGTGATAGCCCGAGGCGCCAAATCGCACATTGCTGAGGCGTCGCCAGTGCGAAATTGAATTTTTTGGGCAGATACCTCCCCAGGAGTATTCTCAACAACTTCCCCAGTTTCAAGGCGATCTCATGAAAGGTGTAGTAATGCATAAAGACATACAAATGGACAAACACACACACATTACTTAATATATATAGATAGAAAAAATATATATATATATATATATGTATATATATATATATATATATATATATATATATATATATATATATATATATATATATATATATATATATATATATATATATATATAATAAAACGCTAAACGTATATCAAAGCAAGTGTAAAGCTTAACTTAATATTCATAAAATGAATGACTTATTCTTTATCGATCAATGTACGAATCAACATATATTCGATACTGTAAAAAAATGTAAAGCTTGTTTGGGCTGGGGGAATCACGTCAAAACCGGAATTCGTAACCTTTTAACCGGTTGCCGCCATGTACATACTCGACTGACTGTTTCGTTATGCGCTTGCACAGACATATAAATAGGTAAACTTTTAGAAATCAACCTCAGAAGATTTTTTAATATGGCGTGTACTGTAAAATTTTCTGTGTAAATTTTCATATGAGGATAAAAAGTAAGTCGACATATCTTTGTTTTCATTAACATCCACGACTTTACCACACTTGGAGAGCAGAGAAACGTCGACCTTCCTTTTATCAACTTAAATCGACATGATGACTTTATGAATTTAAATTTAAAGTCACAATGCATGTTAATGCAAATTAAAATAATAACAAAATCTACAATTTGCTCCTTACAGCGAGAGAAAAAGAGTCATCATGTATGCGAACTATAAAAGTTCGTTGGCAGGAACTGCTACAGCAATGAAAGGCGTTTTTGCTTTTAAACAGCTCAAACCAAACGTAAAACCTAAAGGTAAATAAAACTATGTGCATTATCGTAATAATATGTTTCTTGTTAAATCCTAGTTATGTCCTTATTTATCCCAGGTCTTAACTGCAATCAGGTTACAAGTGTCAGTCAGTAGTAGACCTATACTCTTGGCTCCCCTCTTCATAACATATAACACATTACAATCTTAGTCTATATACATGGACCGGTAATGTGTGAAGTGCAGGAATTTTATTGTATGTTTAATGCGTGCGGTTTTTATTCAAAGTAGGAAATGCTTACAATATATTTATCACATATTTTGCCTGGGCAAACTATGAAATCTAATTTATTTTGTGCTTCGCCGAATCTTTTCGTGAATTCTATAGAATTCCGGTTTTTGCATTTTTCCGTTAACCTGTGTTTCTTTCATGCATCTCTTCGAAATAGAGTTTGTATAGAAAATGTATACTTTTACCAGTGTCCGATTCAATTCCAGTTTTTGAGTGGGCAATTTTGCTTTCAATTGTTTTTGAAGAATAGTTAGGATTTATACATTTAAAAAACAAGTTAATAAAAAGTCTAGTGACAATTTAAGCGCAATTTCCTTACGTTATCTAAAAATAGCTCTGTCGTAGCGTAAAGCACACACGGGGACAAAACACAAGACGTACAATGCTGGGGTGCGTTCAAGCTAGGAGAACGATCGTTTTGTAGGTGTTTATGTAATTTTTTAAAAAAATTTGTGACCGAACGAAATATATTTTTGAAAACTTTCTTCGGCAATATTGTTCTAAATTATGGCAGGAATCGATTGGTAAATGTTTCAAGTCGCTAAGTGGTCTGGTTGCCGAGATATGGACCAAAAACTGCATTTTTTCGAGGTTTTTTGGCTTTTCCGGGAAATGCAGGAAGGAATTCCGGGATGTTTTTTGACCTATGTTCATCCTCGGAACTTGCTTAGCATATTTGCTTTGGAACTAGTCCTCGATATTGCTTCGGTAAAGCTGCGGACACACATCCATCCATCCATCCAGAAATGACGAGTTAATAATCGCAATCCCCCAGTATGGAAATTGCGCTAAAAACTATATTAAAATTGAAGCTGTATGTTAAAATTATATGTATATTCTCAAAAAAGATCTTAAAATTGCATAAAAGCTCGATGTATTTCTGAGTGAGTAGCGGACGCAAGCAGCAAAGTTAGTATGGCCAAACTGTGCTTTGTGTTGTTTTTTTTAAATTTTACAAATATTTAGCTCTACAATACAGTTACCTTGGGATGTTAAAGCTCTACGTCTGATATAATCCAAACTTACATGACCAGTGTACGGTTTACAATCGGGTCAAAGTATTTTCAAACTCAACAAAGTAATTACTGGTTCGTTCACAGTGCATTTGATGGGGTTTTCTCCCCTGTAAATCTTGCCTATTCAATGGACACCAGCGAGAAAAGTCTCAAAGGTATTTGAGAGGTTCATAAATTAGTTACAATTAATATGGTTATAACATCCTGCCTGTCTAGTTTTTTTCGGACTTTACTAAAGATTGGATGTATCTGATGTTTTTAATATTTTCGGTAACTAAATAAAAATTTTAAAAAAAAAGCAAAAACAATTTGGTTTTCACGTGTGATGGCGACATAAAAAAATGGCATCCTGCTATTCGATAGGCCGCCATAATTTATTGTACACATTGTAAGCTAAATAAAGAAAAACTAGGTCATATTGTTTAAATTTGCATTGTTATTTAAAAACTTGATCTGCAAAGTTTTGTAAACAAAAAAACTATAAAGTGGGGCTGTCAAAAATCGATCACGGAGTTCCTGTACAGCCGATCAATGTTTGTCTTACGAAAGTGAAACATCGGGTTATAACTTAGGCTTGATGAAAATAAATACAAATGTAGCCTTAAACTCAACAAATTATTTTCAAATTCTCTGGATCTGCAACTTGATTCTAAAACTTGATTCTAAAAATATTAAATTTCTTCTACCAAACAACTATCTAAAAGTAAAAATGAAGTCATAGAAAGAGCTGCAAAGGGCGTTCTGTGGGAGATCAACGAGATATCAGATAGAATAAGATCAGGTAAAACATCTTATGGGATGAAGAACTATTTTCTTATGGGATGAAGAACTATTTTCTTATGGGATGAAGAACTATTTTCTTATGGGATGAAGAACTATTTTCTTATGGGATGAAGAACTATTTTCTTATGGGATGAAGAACTATTTTCTTATGGGATGAAGAACTATTTTCTTATGGGATGAAGAATTATTTTCTTATGGGATGAAGAACTATTTTCTTATGGGATGAAGAACTATTTTCTTATGGGATGAAGAACTATTTTCTTATGGGATGAAGAACTATTTTCTTATGGGATGAAGAACTATTTTCTTATGGGATGAAGAACTATTTTCTTATGGGATGAAGAACTATTTCCTTATGGGATGAAGAACAATTTTTTGTGTGGGATGAAGAACTATTTCCTTATGGGATAAAGAACTACTTTCTTAGTTCGCGCTGTTTACATGTTGTGAACGGATGATTTCAGGAATTATGCAATCTCTAGTATGAGCAATCTGGATTTCTAAGCACTTTGATTCTGTCTATATCAATGATTAAAAATATTCCACGGGAAAACATTCATTTAACTATTCTAAGATCTGTCTTCTTCTTCTTCTTCGTTCTTAATTTTAGTGTTGGAAGGGATCCCCCTCCAACACAATTAAGGATACATGTCAACTGGTTATGCGCCATTGTGGCCATTGACTCCGATTTCAGCCTACTTTTCTTTTTGGATTTGCTTCCATAGCCATTATCCAACCAAGAACAAACTACAAGACAGCAGTTGTTTAATTTTGGAGTTGTTTCTCCTAGTAGAGTGGCTGTCCCCAGCTAACAAGCCTCATCTGCCCGAAGGTTCGAACTCGAGACTTTTCGGTTTAGCAACATTGAGCTTTACCGACTCGAAAACGCCGAGTGTGATTTGTTCTTATTTTCCATTCACTTCTATCCTGAAATTTAAAAATCAACTCTCCAGTTTTGGAGACTGTGTGTGGGCATTCCTTGAAAAAAGGCAATGGTAACGTACCCCGACCAATTAACTAAAACAAATAAAAATAATAAACGCTGCATTTTTGTAATGATTTTTTGCTTGCCAGCCAAAACAAATTCCAGAAGCCACGCAGGTGGGCGTGTGATGATCAGCTACAGCTGGGCTCAAAAAGAAATCGTACTCAAGGTATTGGGCACATATGTGTATTCCTAAAGAAAGAGAACAAAGTCAAACGAACATTAGATTTAGTGTTTAGCTATAGTTATTAGATAGACGTTGATCATTCAGAGTTTCTTTTAGTTGTGTGTGTACGCGCGAGCATTTGTGTGTGAGCACGTCCACCCAGGCGAAAAAGAAAAAAAAATTATATAGAGAATACATACTTTAACCAAGTCCCCCTACCTCACCTATAAGTTTTGAGTCCTCTCGCCTGAGAGAAATGTCTGAAAGAAACACTGGTGACATTTATGTCAGTAGGCAGACATAAGTAAAAAAAAGTGTAGGCATAAATTAGATATAGGGTTACTAGAACTAAGTGTTGTTGAGATTACTGTACATTGTAAAGGGCATTTGCACCTATCGGCCGACTTATCTCGCATACATCCGTTAAAATTATCTCAGGTTTTTTTATCATTACTTACTCGTATACGAAGTATAGAGGGAGTATTGTAATCGTGCAAAAAAATTGAAATCAAAATTTTCACAAAATTACTCAAAATTTGGAAAAAAAAACAATAGAGAATTAGACCTTTTACTGATATGTGAAAAAGCATAGATCTATCAGAAACAGCACTCAAGTTATAGGCTTTTGAAATCGCCGAGAATCTGATGCAGAACTCCAAATTTATATACAAATTTAATATGAAATTTCGTCAACCTATCTGTAACAGTACTCAAGTTATTGTGTACACATATTCAGGGAGGTCTAAATTCTATTTTTTACACGATTACAATATTTCCATTATACTCTGTATACGAAAAATTTAAAAAAATACATATTTTAAGTTTATGAAATATTTTCTTAGTCGAATCACTCGTAAGTGAATAGCATTTTGTTCTAACAGACATTATCATAATTAGGTTGAAGTATTTATTGTCTGTAAGTTTTATTTTAATGGCCTGCTTGAAATTAATTATTTCGAACAAATTGAGTCCAACTATTGTGATGTGATCAAATACATTTTTTTTGTATGGGATTGACAAATTAAACCGAACTATATAGAGGCTTGAAATATTCACATCTAGTCTAATTTTGATGAGCGTGTTACTTAGGTTGTCAATGAAAGGTTTTGTCTACGTGACAAGTATCCCTTGTGATGGATTCATGTATGAAATTTATCCATCAGCATTCATTTCAAATGTATAGCTTTATTTTGGAGATATTATAAACTAATTACTTGTTCCGACAGAAATAGAAATTATATTTTAAACTCAAGGGTAGGTAAGATGCAATTGCATTGTTTGCTCATAGTTTAATTCGCTACTAATTGCTATTTTATTGTAGTCACATATTCTTCTGATAACAAATCGAAACAATATTATTTAAATAATTATTATTGACAGCGGTGGATGATGATAATATTGTTATACTGTTCAAGTTTATTCGGACCGTTTTAAACCGTTTTAGATTCGAGATGAGCTTGATGAAGCTGGCATAAGTCTCTGGTTTGATGAAGTCAATATGGAGGGCTCGACACTGGAAGCGATGGCAGAAGGAATTCTAGGTTCTGATCTAATACTGATCTGCATGTCGGAGAGCTACTTCAACAGTCAGAACTGTCGTTCAGGTAAAACAGTAATCATGCTAATTGCTCATTAAAACCACCAACGTGTGTCAGGCTATGTGATGGTGTAAATATAAAAATAGTTTTCCCACAATTGTGATGACGTGAATATATTTGTACTAAACTCTTTTAGGGACGTTTTTAAAAACATGTATTTTATTTTAATCAATTGAAAATTTTCGCAATCATCTAGAAGCTGAATACGCGTACAAGAAAAAAAGGAAAATAATCCCGTTAATATTGGAACGAGGCTACAAACCTCAGGGGTGGCTGGACTTTCTGATTGGTTCAGAACTTTATCTTGACTTCACGCGTAAGTAACTAATCTAGGTTTAATGAGTTCTATTTTTGTATAAAACAGCAGCTATTAATTGGTTATATAAGCAGTGCCTTTACACAAATTGAATTGTTTTATTGAAAATATCTTAAATAAATTTTCGACTGTACGAATGAACAAATAAACAAATGAACGAATGAATCAATATATATATATATATATATATATATATATATATATATATATATATATATATATATATATATATATATATATATATATATATATACTTGTATCAATATTAGAGGAACCGTTTGATGAAAAGGCTAAAAAACTGAAGTCGGATATAAAAAGTAAACTAAAAAAAATCTCTTTGGCTCCATGAATAATAATTGATCAAGTTAAGGTGAGTAGAGATTTGTATGCTCAAAATGGGCTTATTTACTTTAGTTAAAGTATAAGTAAACTATGTAAATCTTTCTTCGAGATATTCATTTGAAAAATAAATAAGTATTCACAAGCTTTTATTTAAATTGCTTCCTCTGTTTGTCGTGCTTAGCGTTTAATGCTTCGTCATTTATCGACACTGGCGAGTGAAATTTCGACCACTTCTAACAGACCAATTCGTTTTAAATATGGCACGTGGGTCAAGTCCACAAGTGAGAATGCAACCGGACATTAAATTGACTTAATTGTATGCCTGGTTAATTTATATGATTCAATTAAATTTTTTAATATAAAGTACTATTTACCGCGCTATTGTAAGCACATGTTTGTGTTCTCTAGCAGTACATTCAATCTATGTTTATTAAACAAGCTGATTGTACACTTAGGAGTTTTGTTTGACTTAATAATAGATTATAAGATTATGGTTTGTAATATCAATGTCTTTTAAGTTGATACGTTTATGGCATAACCTTTATTCCAGAGATAATGTACTTAAAATTAATTATTTTTGTATGACTAATTTTTGATGTAACATGATAACGTTGATATTTTAAATTGATTGTTTCTATTTTACTTAGGTGTTATAACATAAAAATATCTTCTAAGTTAATTATAATATAGCAGATCACTGATGTTATTATGCTGATGCTTTTGATCCATGATGTGAAGATACTATGTTGTCTTAAAATAATGTGTTGAATTTGTGTTGTTCTAGAATTTTTCTAGCCCCCCCCCCCGAAAGAAATGGAATTTATATAGAAAACAGATACTTTTACCAGTGCCCGCCCCCTCTCCCCCCCCCCCCGGAAAATGTTGTCCGCCCCCCCTCAAAAATATGAAAATATTAAGTGCCCCCCCCCCCCCGTAAAATGTTGTCCGCCCCCCCCCCCCCTCGAAAATATGAAAATATTAAGTGCCCCCCTCCGGAGAAAAAAGTCTGGAAGAAACACTGACAACAACAACCACAAAGAGGAAAAAAGAAACACCCCAGACCCGGAGAAAACATAATTGCAGCAGTCAGTCCAGAAGACACAGAGTCTGCAGCCACCACCCTGCCCAAACACCGATTTAAGACACAAATCGCCTCAACAATAGGCCAGAAAAGTCTTTGTAATCATACACAATTTTTGAAAAAATCTTTTTAAAATGTGGCAAACGATAAAATTACAGTTACATTTGTAAAAATTTAAGCCGTTTGGGAAGCATCGGTTACACTCACTTTTATATATTTTTATCCAATATTAGCCATCGAAAAGCCGTTTAGAATTATTTAATCAATTCAGATATTTTCAAAAAACTGCCCTCAACCTCTCCTTGAAGCCAACCGGAATGGCCAGGGAGAGTAAAACAATAAAAGTCACAACAACATTATAAAATACCCAATAAGGGTCAATGGGGTATAGCCTAGTAGTTTATTTACATTAAATAATATAACATCCCCTATCACCACAACACCGTAAATCTACTAATCCAAATAAAAATAAAAGTTTTAGCAAAATTATTTTTAATTATGAATATTATGTCTAGCCTTAGTAAAACTGGAAGCCATTTTGTACTTATTTTTCAAATGTTGTGAATTTTACATTTTGGTTGAAAATAGTGCTTTCTGGCAACAACTATTTTGGAACCATTTGGAACTAGCTTTTCGTGCCTATTATTTAGTTCGTTAAAGTCAAACGCGCAAATTTCAAACATGACATCAGTTTGTGTCAGGCCGTACCTTCATCTCTGTAAACGTTATGGCGTCATCCCCGGAAGTTAGCCGATACCACCGGACGCCCCCCTTCCATTCGCCGTTCAGATTGGAGCTATCACACCCCTTGGACCACCAGCCTCCCTGGTCGCTTGAGCTGCACATACCGGGGTGGTCGTAGGTAGAAAACGGCACGCTGGCTACAACACTCTGCCAATGGTCGTCCCCTGGGGTCAGACCGTCACCGGCAGTCCCTGACCAGTCCACGACACACAGGCTGTAACTTCTGGCCTCGTCTGAGACCCGGAAGTCCTTGTACTTCTGGAAATACTTCAACCGTTTGTGTATGAGATCAACTCTCAGGACTAAAGCAGACGACCGTGAAAGAGCTTCCAGCACCTTGTTCCCTATATAAAACTCATCCCCCTTCTCCCCACTGAAACCAACTTTATACTCCTCCCAGCTGCGGTTAAAATTTGTTTCGCCATGCGTCCTCCGCTGTATGACAATCCAACCTCCGCCGTCTGTCTGTGTGTCACACATGACCCTGTCGCCGCCTTCAGGGGTCACCCAGACTCGGGGTGACGTCACATCCAGATGCATACAGATCTCTGGGTCAACGCTTCCCTTGTCTGGCGGAGAATGGGAAAGCATTGATTCGAGAAATTGGATAAGATTTAATTAACGAAAATTTACATTTCGAAACAAAAACACTAATCACTAAAAATCCAAGATAACTGTTTAAAAAGTATTAATATTTTAAAAAAAATTGCTTTAAAAAAATAATAACTTTAAAACTAGATTAAAATAAAATAAAACAGCCCAAGAAAAATAAGTCGACTACAACTTCATAGTTTCTGCTTTAAATGAAAACAAAAACAGAAAAAAATTAAACATCATGAAAAAAAAACTGCTACTTAAATTCATTATTTCCATCGAGTGTGGCTGGGTGAGTTACCAAACCAAGTCAGGCAGGGCCACAAAAACTGCATCAATAATAAAATGTAGAACATGAACAGACGAGGACATAAAAACCGTATCAACAAGGCCGGACGTGCTTTCAACTCACTGCGTACGATTTGGAGTTGCACAGCCTTGTAACCCCAGAGCAAGAAGTTTTAAGAAATTTTTAACACAAATGTTAAGGCACTATAGCTTTACGGTTTGGAGACGTGGAGGGTTATCGAGTCAAATACAGACAGGCTGGAGTCTTTTACAAACATACATTTATGAGAGATCCTAAAGGTCATATTTCTAGAAAAAAATGTAAAATAAAGACTTGTGGCGAAACATAAAACAAAACCAAATTGACAAGGAAGATTAAAGCCCGAAAATGGGGATAGATTGGACATATTCTGAGAAGGGAAGAGACCAAGAAAATTCCGGAGAAGAATGGTAGAAGAAGAGGCAATGACTGCCGGGCTTACGTGGGTACAAACAAAGAGAGCTGCCCAAAAAACTGAGTCCCGTGGAGAGGTGTGACGGCACCCCTTTACTCCCCAGGAGAGGTGTGGTTGCAGCCCTTTGCTCCCCAGGAGAGGTGTGGTTGCAGCCTTTGCTCCCCAGGGGCCAGAAAGAAATAAGCCAAAGTAAGTCAGAAAAATAAACAAATAATATCTTACAATCTGCCTTTTTTGTTTTATTTTGTTGTTGACTTCCATCCGTCCCCTCCAATCCACTTGTCATGTCCCTGCGTCCTTGTGTAATGTTCCCCATTCCCAAGTGATTGGTTGATTTTTTCGTTCGGTTTACGGTTTCTAGTTGAACCTTTGACCCCTGTGTGGTGTTGATATTTCCTTGTTTTGAGCTTTTGTTCTTTGCCATCTTCATCTCTCCTGAGGGAAAATCCATGGACGTCAGCTGGACTGTCAAGGAAAAAAATATCAAAAGGAATTTTAGCATTGTCAGCCTAGAATAACATTGTTTGAAGTGAAGTAGTTTATATTGAACACTGTCAATTAATCTAGAGTGACAATGTCAGAGTTTCTTTCGGGCATCTTTTCGGGGGATGGGGCAGGGTGCTCTTTTACCAGTGTCCGCCCCCACATAAATTTTTAAGTGCCAGCCCCTCCCTCCCCCCCCCCCCCAGGATAATAAAAAGTCTGAAAGAAACACGGGACGAAGTGTATCTGCAGGTGTGGATGGGTCGGGGAGGGAGGGATCGGGGCTAGTTTACTATTAGGTTTGTGATAATTTATACATTAGTTATTTTTAGTAACACAGCGAAGGCAATAGTAAATTCTCTTGTATACACTTGTATCACTAGATCACATTTTATCATTAGCCAGGCAGACTGAAACAGTGTTAAGCATCGAGTATTTCTCTAACCAACATCACCAACCCTTGGACCAGAGTTTCTTCCAGGCATCTCTTCTACCGCCCCCCCCCCCCCGAACGAAATGAAATGTATATAATTTATAAAGAAAATATATACTTTTAATAGTGTCCGCCCCCCCCCCCCCCCGAAGAAAGTCTACCGCCCCCCGAAAATTTTGAGTGCCCCCCCCCCCCCCCCGGAGAAAAAAGTCTGGAAGAAACACTGCGCTAGACAGGTGCATAGTTGGACATGGGAGGGTGGGGGGGGGGGGGGGCAGTTCGGTCTGGAACAACCGACGGTCTCGAATCGTGACTTTAAGGTTAGCAAGCTCGCGGTCTACCGCTACACCACTCTAAATTTGTCTGTAGCAGAGCATTGTAAACAATGATTTCATACCGCCAATAAACAAGTAAAATATGAATTAAGAAGATATTGATTTTTAAAACAATTAATGACGGGCTTACATTTGTTGAGGTTCGGGTCCACATCAGGTACATTACAATATTGCTGGGTGTGGTTACCTGAAAATATTACACAGTAGGTCAGTACTGTATGACACCTGTACAGGTATGGTAACACGTGAAATAGGTCAACTAATGTTTGTGTATGATACCTTGTTCAGGTATGGTAAGACGTAAAACAGGTAAACATATGTGTTTAAAGTATGATACCTTGTTCAGGTATGTTAATACGTAAAACAGGTAAACATAAGTATTGAGTATGATATCTTGTTCAGGTATGGTAACTTGTGAAACAGGTAAGCAGAGCTAACATGAACAGAACTCTAAAATCTAATGAATTTGAGCTTGAAAACAAAACTAAGCAGAACAATTGTCATTGGATAAAAAAAGTTTCAGCTTAAAACTAAAATTTTAACTCTTGGTTTCTTTAAATCTGTGAAACAAATATTTTAAAGAATCCGCCTTAGATGTTGGTTTTAGCCTTTAGGTCTGTAAAAAATGTATTAAAAAGATTGGTATTTTTATATTTTATATATATATATATATATATATATATATATATATATATATATATATATATATATATATATATATATTAATCTTCATTTAGCCGAAGACCAAGGTTCGAAACGTCATCTGGTTGTTTCTTCTCTATTGTGGAACCTACTTTGTTTATGTTCGAACTCTTAAAAACTTATAAGCTCTATGATTCCACATACAATATTAGTATTTTTTAAAATGGAAGTCATCAGTTATTTATAAATAGAATTCCACCTGAACTGTCTTGACCCTTACCTGGGGTTACTGGTGCCTGATCAGCTGTGGGGGTAGACGTCATTAATGACGTCATAGTGCTGTTTAGATCAGCGGGTGGGGCTGGGGCGGTTTTCTTGCTGTGCTGGTAAATCACTGTAAACAACAACATTAAAAACAAATGCTGGTAAATAATTAAATCGTTACCTTAATTGCATTACAATTAATTAGCATTAGATTTCGTTACAGGTTTTTAGACCAGTTGAAAGATTATCCAGGTGTTTTTGGTTTTTGTTTTGTTTCTAGTACTATGAGTACTATATATAGTAGATCAGAGTTCAATGTAGGGATGTTTTAAAAAAGAGATATTTCAACGGATGAATCGTTGTTTATATATATATATATATATATATATATATATATATATATATATATATATATATATATATATATATATATATATATAAGCAATCAATGCTAAAAAGATGAAGACTCAGTACTTCGCGGATAATGTAAATTATGTTGCAAAAGTCTCAAAGAGGAGATCATCGAAACACTCCTGTAAAAATCAAGGTGATTGATTGGATGTTAAGCCTGCAGACAACTTACCTGACCTGAGGCTGAAGTAACTGACCATCAAGACCATCGCCAGAGTCACAGCGGCTATGGTCAGGGACCAAACAATTCTCTCTCTGTTGCATTGGCACCTCATAGTCCTGTACTCTGGAAAATTAACGAATCATGAAGATTTTTAGACAACCGGATAATTCGTAAGTAAGTAAATAATAGGGGACGGCATGGCCCAGTAGTAGAGTGCTAGACTGCTCACTCGAAAGTCTCTCGTTCGAATCCGGACTCAATTCAGTAGAAAGTCACTCAGACCACCCAGCACTAATGAGTACCTAACTCAAGTTAGAAAAAATAAAGGCGATTGGGCATATTGCTGACCACATTGTTGACCACACTATCCCTTCATTTACCGAGTGCAAAGAAACAGGTGAACTCTACTTCACTTCTTCGTCAGGTTCAAAAAGCCTTTTGGGCTAGCAAATCGATAAAATAGTTGCATCGAATCTGAGAAATGATAGCTCTAGAAGCGATATTAAATATACAACAAATAGTCATATATATATATATATATATATATATATATATATATACATATATATATATATATATACACACAACTCTACAAGATAAAACTCTTCAACATAATCTGCAACAAAACATGTTTAAAAACTGTCTCCCCTGAAAATTGACACACTTTGAAGGTTACCAGAAATAACTAGTGTACGTTGAGCGTAGAATTATTTCAACCCAAATTTTGACTCCGAGAAATTTAGTCTTCAAAATGTCTGCACATAAACCAAACATCCAACATTAGGACACCTAAACTTTTGGTTAAACAGACTGGTTGCTGGTTGTTTTTACTAGAATAAAACAAAAGCCACTTTTCCCCTTCTCATCCGTCATCTGATAGACGTAGATAGGTTACCGTGTACAAAATTCAGCCTTTGTCCATAGAAACGTAAAAACACCAACTAAAATTTAACCCGATATGAAAGTCTTTTTTTTTAATCAATACGATCGGTGTTTTATTTATCTTATGTTCAGCCTAGTCCCGGGGGAGAGGGACGATTTCATATTTGTGAAAGTCTGCAGCAGATCGTCTTGCTGAGTAAAACAATGTTCTCAGTTGTGTGAATACAGTATCTTGACTGTGACCGAGATATACAATTCGCGTGTAAAAATTCTAGAAACAATATCTCTTCTCTAATTCTAAAGAACTAATTGTCATGTTTAAATACAAGCATTGTCAAATATTTTGAAAACAATAAAAATGGAGCTTATCGTTTTGTTAAAATTGAAATAAAATAATAAATTGTTGAACTTAGCAACTTAGCTTTTTTTTTTTTTTTTTTTTTTTTTTTTTACTTTCCATTCCAACGTTAGCTTTTAGACTTTTAGACATTGTGTAAACTGTGTTTTGTAGACTAGACGAGAAAGTGTAATTTTAAATTATTTTAATTGCTTATTGTTTTATAACTCAACAAAAGTTCTTCGTAAAATGATCTTTTAGTAAATTATGTAAATGGTCCGAGAAGACACTGACGCCAAAATATAGACAAAACTATATGAAAAAGTTACTCGAGTTATTAACTGAATAATTATTAAACTAAAAAATATTTAGATAATTTAGCCAGTGCTTTAAATTATAGGAGTCCCAAATACTCGCGATCGCAAAAAAATAGATTTTTAATTACTTGCTAAGAATGGGCTTGCGTGCATGTGTTTGTGTAGTGTGTATTTTAAAATGATTATTGTTGTTTTTTTCATACTCTTCAAACAAAATGTACAATCTATTATAGACGTTTTATGTAAAGGAAGATGTAAGGAAGATAACTCCAAATATTAATAGTATAAATGTAAACAAAGGGTCGATGGCAGCTCAGTTGTTTTTTGTTTGTTTGTTTTTAATCTTGTAGGTTTATTTTTTTTTCTTACACTGCTAGCAAGTTTCATTATATCCATCTATATATACAGCACTTGAATTAATTTATCAAAGTTAAGTCATCGTTATTACAGAACAGCAACATCTAGTCCACAGTAACTGATGGCATAGTTCACCCGGTAAGTAGTAAGTCCCGTAAGTAGATATCTAGATCTAGATCTAATTATACTAATTGATATCCGCTGATTAAGTACCAGTGATTCATTCAGACATAGATCTATTTCTCTGGAGAGTGAGGTATGGGGGACACTTGAAACTTTTGAGAGGGGAAGGGCGGACACTGGTTACTTTAGCATACACAGTAACATATATATTTTCTATATAGATAGTAGGCCTATACATTTTTTCTGTTTCGTCCGGGGCAATGTCTCCCCCTCCTCTCCCTCTTAGCTCGTTGTTAGCGATATTCTCTGCTCTGCTCTCTTCTTAACTTTGAATAAAACTCTGCTCTAAGCTCTGCTCTAAGCTCTGCTCTAAGCTCTGCTCTTAGCTCTACCTTAAGCTCTACCCTAAGCTCTGTTCTGAGCTCTTCTTTAAGCTCTGCTCCTAGCTCTGCTCTAAGCTCTGCTCTAAGCTCTGCTCTAAAATTTGCTCTAAGAGCTCTTTTAACCTCTGCTCTAAACTGTATTAGCACACGTCTACTTCATGTAACTGAGGTTGTTTTTGTCTCTGACAGGTCGCACCACAAATGGCACCAGCAGAGATCACGTGTCTTGTCTGGTTCTTCAGTTGTCTTGTTCTGACCAGTGGTCACACGCAACTGAGGTACTACTCGCAAGAATGTAAGTGATGCTTTTAGATTACACGCCATGTGTAAGCAAACATAGTGGTCACCATTAAATGATTACATTGATGCTGACGTCATTAGTGCATCACTATTTGCATTCATTAGCGTTCTGCTCTAAGCTAGTTTGTCACCATTTAATGAATTCATTAGTACTGTAGTCACTAATATGTCACCAGTATGTCACCATTAAATGAATACATTAGTATTTTAGTCACTTGTGTGTCACCATTTAATGAATACATTCGTGTTGTAGTCACTAGTATGTCACTAATTAATTAATCATTGGTATTGTTGTCCATAGGGTGTCGACCTTCAATGAATACATTAGCGCTATGGTCACTAATGTGTCACCATTTTAATGAATACATTAGTACTGTATTCACCATGATATAACCATTTAATGAATACATTAGTACTGTATACACCATGATATAACCATTTAATCAATACATTAGTACTGTATACACCATGATATAACCATTTAATCAATACATTAGTACTGTATTCACCATGATATAACCATAATGAATACATTAATGCTGTTCCTTGGTTTGTTCCCTGCTATAGTCCTACATCTGTAATTGTGCTTGGCATGCGTATGTTCATTATTCTACTGAGGCATATATTGATGAATATCTGTATCTTGATTAGAAGAGAAGGTTACGGTTATGTTACATGATTCATAGCGAGAATATTAGCGCTATGGTTATAGCTCTGATATAGACTTGTGTTCAGGCTGGTATTAAATATGACGTGCATTGACCATCTTATAACCTAATACAGTAAAGACTCCTCTTTAGACCTAGACCCATTGGGCAGAGGAAGTAGAGTTCATATGTTGCTTGACCACCCCATATGAAGGGATAGTGTTGTCGGCACCACACTCTGCCCCCTTTACTTTCCCCAACGTAAGTCAGGTACCCACAATAGCTGGGTGGACTCAGGGACGTTCCGATAGACTGGAATCCTATAAGTTAGGAACTAAAACACCATGTGACCTTTCAGATGCTCAGACTGGAGTCTCCATCCACCCCGACAACAACGGCCTCGGCTTCTCCCCCAGCAAGTTGCCCTACGGCTGTGAGTACATCCGGTCCACCCACAACGTCCGGCCAGTGGTCATCCTCATCACGGGACTCGAGGTCATGTGTGACGTCGACACGGACGGCGGGGGCTGGCTGATCATCCAGCGACGTGTCACCGGTACCATCCAGTTCTACCGCGGCTGGGAAGAATACAAATACGGGTTCGGCAGCTTCTATCTAGGCGAGTTCTACCTTGGGAATCAAAAGATCCACGAACTGACAAACTTAGCCGAGTACGAGTTAAGGATCGATATGAAATACAATGAGTACGATTACTACGCGAGGTATTCGTCTTTTCGATTAGGCAGTGAGAAAGATGGGTATCGGATACGACTGGGCGAGTATAGGGGCAACGCAGGGGATAGCTTGATCGAGTTTCATGATAGGATGAAGTTCAGCACTTTTGATATGGACAACGACAAATGCGGCCCGGCCAACTGTGCGGAGTATTTCCGCGGAGCGTGGTGGTATAACGAGTGTCTGACCGCGCACCTCAACGGTGTGTGGGGGAGCAAGCTCTACGGGACTGGTCTGAACTGGATGACGCTGACCAACTACACGGAGAGCGTCACTTTCAGTGAAATGAAGATACGTCGTATTAAATGTGTTGGCTGTCTGTAGGCATCTAAGGTAGAATCGGCTCCAGGGAAAGGAAGATTTGATGTATCAAGTGTTTTGGTTGTCGCTAAATCTCTCTCAGGGTAGAATCAGCTTCAGGAAAAGGAAGATTTGTCGTATCAAGTGTTTTGGTTGTCGCTAAATCTTACAAAAGGTAGAATCAGCTCCAGGAAAAGGAAGATTCGTCGTATGTTTTGGTTGTCGCTAAATCTCTCTAAAGACGAAAATAACTTTCAGTAGAATAGAACGAAGTATTAAGTTTCTTGGTAACCATTAATAATCTGTAACTATAACATCAGTTCCAATAATGTATTAGATAAAATTAACAATGTACTAAGATAGTCAGATAGCTTCAGTTTCAATAGGTGTATTAGTTATCATTAACCGCAAAGAATAAATTTATCTATTATCATTAAAATAACTATCTTCAAAGATTGCATAGCTGCAATAATGTTTTAGTAGTGAGCTGTTTTCACCTGGTGAGCTGTTTTCACCTGGTGAGCTGTTTTCACCTGGTGAGCTGTTTTCACCTGGTGAGCTGTTTTCACCTGGTGAGCTGTTTTCACCTGGTGAGCTGTTTTCACCTGGTGAGCTGTTTTCACCTGGTGAGCTGTTTTCACCTGGTGAGCTGTTTTCACCTGGTGAGCTGTTTTCACCTGGTGAGCTGTTTTCACCTGGTGAGCTGTTTTCACCTGGTGAGCTGTTTTCACCTGGTGAGCTGTTTTCACCTGGTGAGCTGTTTTCACCTGGTGAGCTGTTTTCACCGGGTGAGCTGTTTTCACCGGGTGAGCTGTTTTCACCGGGTGAGCTGTTTTCACCGGGTGAGCTGTTTTCACCGGGTGAGCTGTTTTCACCGGGTGAGCTGTTTTCACCGGGTGAGCTGTTTTCACCGGGTGAGCTGTTTTCACCGGGTGAGCTGTTTTCACCGGGTGAGCTGTTTTCACCGGGTGAGCTGTTTTCACCGGGTGAGCTGTTTTCACCGGGTGAGCTGTTTTCACCGGGTGAGCTGTTTTCACCGGGTGAGCTGTTTTCACCGGGTGAGCTGTTTTCACCGGGTGAGCTGTTTTCACCGGGTGAGCTGTTTTCACCGGGTGAGCTGTTTTCACCGGGTGAGCTGTTTTCACCGGGTGAGCTGTTTTCACCGGGTGAGCTG
Source organism: Physella acuta (assembly GCF_028476545.2). Lineage (NCBI taxonomy): Eukaryota > Metazoa > Mollusca > Gastropoda > Physidae > Physella > Physella acuta. The sequence continues at coordinate 23,199 of NW_026733929.1, read as the reverse complement.
TTTTCACCGGGTGAGCTGTTTTCACCGGGTGAGCTGTTTTCACCTGGTGAGCTGTTTTCACCTGGTGAGTTGTTTCACCCGGTGAGTTGTTCTACCGTCTGCTAGTGATGTAGTCACACAAACCTAGTGTTATCTTCCAGATCGTTGTGTCAAGGTTTCTGTTGCTGCCACCTAGATGGTCCTGTCTGGTTTAACTACTCCGTATTTTAACATAGCACCAAATATAAGTCTATCATAAGGACACCTCTTGCATACAGGAAGCGAACAGCGTGATATTTGTCAGTTAGCAAACATCGTGATTTTAGTCTTCATAGCTTGATTGAATCTTACTAAAATAATATAGAACCATCTTAACATCAAAAATTTTGAAAAACGTACATTTTACATATGCCCATCGACCCAAAAAGTTTTCAATAAAGCATTTTATGATGTGAAAATGTGTTAAGTTAAAGTTTGTATCAGAGTTGTTCTAAATATGTTGTACAGCGTGTTTGTAGGGTTATTCAAATTTCTTGTTGTAGTGTTTTTATTAGTCAGCTGAAGGTTAATTGTGTGGTCTCGCACATCACTAGTGGGGTTCCACACATTACTCGTCACACACACTATTGTGGTCCCACACACTACTCGTCTGGTCCCACTTGGTCCCACACACTACTCGCGTGGTCCCGCACATTAATGGTGTGGTCCCACACAATGGTCCCACACACTACTCGTGTGGTCCCACGCACTACTCGTGTGGTCCCACACAATGGTCCCACACACTACTAGTGTGGTCCCACACACTACTCGTCTGGTCCCACTTAGTCCCACACTACTCGTCTGGTCCCACACACTGCTCGTGTGGTCCCACATTGCTAGAGTAGCCCCACCTACTAATTGTGTTGTCCCACACATTACTGGTGTGGTCCACACACTATTCGTGTGGTCCCACACACTACTCTTGTGGTCTCATACATTGGTCCCACACACTAGGCCTACTCATGTGGTCCCACACAATAGTCGCCCACCTAAACAACACAGTAGATGCCAGCCTGACCCTTGTTGAAATGAATATCCTGGAACCATCCAGTAATCACTGGTAAGATTGTGTTGATGTGTTGTTGCTTGTCGGGCACCTCCAAACATTCCGTTGTTTAGTCGAGCCGCGCCTATCCAATTATTGGTTCGCCACTGCGGAGGTGTTAATGTGGAGTTGGTTGTCGATCCTGATTCAAGTGGGTTGTCGATCCTGATTCAACATTAGTGACACGATTACCGAAAGGGGAATGTTAGGTCGGTATTCCTCGTATTAAAGTTTTTTTTTTAAAGCTATCCTTTCAGACCTATATATCCTTAGGGCAGATAAAGTAAAGTTCATGTTTCATGACCTCGTTATAAAAAGGGATGGTGTTGTGAGCACTATGCCCAGCAACCTTTACTTCCCCCCTCCCCTTTGTGAGTAGAGTGTGTAGTTTATTCAACTACCAGTTTGAACTTTAGCAAATAAAAAATTCATAAAAAACGCTTTAATAACAAGCTTTTATATAATAATGTAGAAAATAAATTATACACTACTATTTAAATTACTATAAAGAAAAGCGTGAGGCACAAAAAAAAACACCTCAGGTTTAGTGAGAGGGGGTGGGGGGGGGGCGTGGTGAAGTCGTAGACACGCGTCTGCAAGTCGCCTGTCTTGAATACAGACTAAACCAGCCTAAACCAAAATAAAGGCTTGGTTCAAAGCAACGAATAAATCTTGAATTCCCGAAATGATTTCACGAACAATGTAAAATTGTTTTCACTGACTTCACTCTCCTTCCTCGCGAAAAACCAAAACCAAAATAAACTTAGGATAAAGTATCTCTGGATAAAGTATCCGTCTTTATCTGACGGAGACATTTGGGCTGATCCTGAAATCTTTATTGGATGTGCGCGAAAGATGCAAATATTAACGGCAAATAATGGACGCTAACTGACCAGTACGGCCTGTTTGCTTTGATATTAAAATCCCATTTGTGAGGGCGACTTGGGTTCGTTTAGTGTTTTGGTTGAAGGTCAAGGTTCAAAGGGGAAAGGGGAGGTAGCCAAGTTTTTATTTTTGACTGGAGGCGACTGCTGAATGATATTATACACTCCGTGTTTCTGCAATTTAAAGCAGTTATAACACAACGAATAGATCATTTTTGTAAATAAAGGAATTTGATAGAGAAGATTTAAAACAAAAAGAAATTTACTTATATAATACCTATAGACGCACACAAATCGCATTTTTCAATAACAAAAAAAAAACATAAAAATTATGATTTATATATTTGCACACATTTATTTAATAATTAATATTCTCAAAACGTCTTAAGCTAGAAAAGACACAGAAAATAAAAAGTGTTTCTGGAGTTTTATTGCCAGATTTTTAAAGTTTTGCGACGGACGATGAAACTAGTTTTTACTACGTGGGTATTAGAAGGGCCGCTGTCTGCTAAATCTGAAGAAGTGACGACATCTTTACACGCTAGAGCAGGAGAAGTGATCATTGTTATATCTTTATATACCGAGGTTAAATATGATAGTTACACATGCCGAGGTTAAAGAATCAGGTCCTGTAGATTTCTTAACTTAAAGAGTATTGGAGGAGAATAACGAGGTTGAGCATATTTTATATGCCGAGGTTAAAGATTATGTTTTTATATACCAAGGATAAATATTATATCTTTACATGCCGAGGTTAAAGATTATATATTTATATACCGTGTTTTAAAATGATATCTTTATATGCCGCGGTTGAAGAATCAGGTAAGCTCTACTGCACCTGTCCTGTAGATTTCTCGTCTTAAAGAGTAATTTGGATTTCACACATCTGGAGAAAATTAAATCTTGATTAAAAGAAATGTTTCAAATTAGAATTGAGACACCAATCACCGCATACCTTAACGATGTTTCAAATTATCTGTCGAGCCTGTTTGTGTTGGCAGGTTATTTTGTTTACCTTGACAACGTGTCACCGTGACCAGGGACGTGTGGTTGGTGTTTCCGGTGTGATGCAGGGCTTCTACATGGCGAGCCTCACCTGTATTCTCTAGTTTAAAGCGCCCTTCTGTAGGGCTGGTAAGTAGGTCACCAACCAGTATTATGGCTCATGCAGGTTTTATTGAGCCGTAGAACTGGTTGGTGATCTACTTACCAGCCCTATTACACTGTGTCGTCTAATGCGGCCACCTCTCTGCGCCTTACTAACATACGGCCCACATCCTGACCGGTTTAGTCCCAGACTCGTCGTATTGTCAACGTGTCTTAGCGTTACACCGAAGGAGGCCGCTGTTACGTGAATGCGTTCATCATTCGACACACGAGGACTGGTGTAGATTTACAATAGGCTTCGAAAAGCTGGCTCCAAATGGTTGTTGCCAGAAAGCATATTTTTCAACCAAAATTGAATATTTTGTAACATTTGACAAATAAGCACAAAATGACTTCCGGTTTTTATTAAGGCTAGAAATATTCTAACAAATAATTTTCTATTAATATAATAGTAATTTAGCAAACACTTTTATATTTTAATTTAGATTAGTAGAGTCGGGGTGTTGAGGTGATAAAAGTGAAGTAAAGTTCCCTTTTCAAACCTAACGGTCTATAGGGCAGGTGAAGTAGAGTTCACTTGTTTCTTTGACCTCGGCATATGAAGAGATAGTGTTGTCAGCACTATACCCAGCCGCCTTAACTTTCCCTAACGTGAGTTAGGTACCCATCAGAGTTGGGTGGACTCAGAGACGGTCTACTGACTTGAACTCGGATTCGAACTCGAGCAGAGTTTCTTCCAGGCATCTCTTCGGGGGGTGGGGGGGGGGGCGAAGCCCCTCCGAAAAATTTTTACCGCCCCCCCCCCCCCCCCGAACGATATGAAATTTATTTAATTTATATAGAAAATATATACTTTTAACAGTGTCCGCCCCCCCCCCCCGAAGAAAGTTTACCGCCCCCCCCGAAGATTTCAAGTGCCCCCCCCCCCCCCCCCGTAGAAAAAAGTCTGGAAGAAACACTGAACTCGAGGTTCCAGCTCTCCAGCAGTCCAGCTCTCTACCGCTAGACCACTCCATCCCCTTGTTGAGGTGATGGGGGATGTTATATTATTTAATATGAATAAACTACTAGGCTAAACCCCATTGACCATTATTGGGTATTTTATAATGGAAAAAATTGTTATGACTTTTATTGTTTTACTTTCCCTGGCCCCTCCGGTTGACTTCAAGGTGAGGTTGAGGGCAGTTTTTGAAAATATTTGTATTGATTAAATAATTCTAAATAGCTTTTTCAACTACTTATATTCAATACAAAAATACGAAAATGATTCCCAAACACCTTTAATTTTTTTTAAATGTAACTGTAATTTTATCGGTTGCTATATTTTTATTGATTTAAAAAATAAAAATTAGCATAATTACACTGTCCTTTCTTATTAATCCCTTTTGTACTTAATTTGTTTTTTTGTGTACCTCAGACATGTAATTTACAGCGTAAGTTTGCCTTGCCATGTTCGCTTTAGTATTTCATCACCGGCTTGTGAGGACTGATACAGATTTACAATAGTAATACTTCTTTCTGACATTCACTTTCATTCATTTAAGATGGTTTACTTATACATAATACAAAACGTCTAAGGGGTCGTCCATAAATGACGTCACACTCGAAGGGGGGAGGGGGGGGGTCCGTACATTTGTGAAGGTGTGTGATGAGGGGGAGGGGGGGGGGGTCAGTTGGTGCGACGTCACACTTTTGCATTATAATAAAGCAATGTTAGAAAACGAATTTTAGAGGTTATTTCGCGTTTTAGAAAACTGTTTTAATAAATTGTAATAGGAATTGATAAAATACTCTATTTTTACAGAGTTCAGACAAGATTTTGGAAAAATATCGATGTTTAAAAAAAATTCAACTGCAATTTTGAGGGGTGTTGTAGGCTGAGGTGTGACGTCATTTTAGGGGGGGGGGGTCTGGCTTTTTGTGACAATGTGTGACGGAGGGGAGGGGGGGTAAAAATCGTCAAAAAGCGTGACGTCATTTATGGATGACCCCTAATTACAAATTTATTTTTAACCCTGAAAATGCAATGTGTAAATAATTTTAAAATTGTTGCTAATGAAACCATAGAAATTGTAATGTGAGAAATCTTTATTTTGGTTATCTGATGCTTGCAGTTTTGTTTATGCTACTTTTATCTTTTTTTATAACTCATCTTATTAATTTGAACAATTCAAATAATTATTCTTAAATAATATTTTCGAAACTCATTGTCAAGAATTTGGATAATTGCTTTAAAATTTTATCAAACCCTATTTCAATTAGACAAGGAGGAGAGTCAAATAAGCAAAAAATCCAGTATTTGATACAACTTGAACTGGTTCAGTCCCCTTGGACGAGTTCAGCCCCTTGGGTCGGGTCTATTTGTTGAACAAATTACTCGTTGACAGAAGGGATTAGACGGGCCCATCCAGCTTGCGGGCAAGCGTTGGAAACGGAACCCGTCATTTGAGCCAAGAAAATACAAGGCGCGCACTAGAAAGCAAATCGTGTTTGTCGTCAAATAGAGATTTGGATTGCATGACCTTCTAAACAACAACTGAACATCTTTTCTTCCTCCATAAGGGAAGAATGTAAAAAAGAAAAAGAAAGGAAACAATTGTAGAGGGAGGGAGGGGGGAATTAGAGGTTTATTTCGGTAGAACTGAGGAGACACGTTCGCGTTGCCAACATTTTCAGATCTCAGAGAAATCAGCCGCAGTTCATTTGAGTGAAAACTTGGGGTTTTATTTCTCATATGTAAAACAAAAGTTATCTACCATGTTTGTGATTTTCTGGAGTGGTCTTAACTTGAAGAAATGTATGTTTGCAGAAGTTTTCGTTGGAATATGTTGTGAAGACGATTTTCTAAAATTATTCTGACTTTATTAATTTAATAACAAACTGACGTTAAATAGTTATAGTGCACCGTTGTTTCGAAACATGACGGAAAGTATTTTAATTAGTAAAAAGACGTACTTTGAGATAAAGTACAACACCACCAAAATTGTATCCAAAAACTGATTTTTATAAGTTTGTTATACTTTTTCTTATCAACAAAATCTATCTTCGTCCTCTAAAGCTATATTTTTCATCACAGTATCCATGGTCTGAAGCTTAATTTTAGTTGTCTAACTCTCTTCTACTTCATCTAAAGGTGAACTCTATTTCCGCAGACTAAACTCTATTTTCTAAAGTTGATTTCTATTTCTTCAGGCTAAACTCTATTTTCTAAACTCTTCTTCTTCTTCTTCGTTCTTAATTTTTAGTGATGGAAGGGATCGAACCTTATCAGCCAGAGGGTTGAACACGAGATTTTCTAAACTGAATAGCTCTATTTCCTCAGGCGAAACTCAATTTTCTAAAGCCATACATTGTCATTTAGACCTGTTGTCTTGTATTACTTAACTTATCCTCTGTCCATATCTCTAGGTATACAACAACACCTGTACACACCCATTAGGTTGTACATCCAATGGAGATAACCTGAAATCTTAAGGTAACCTGAAAGTCTGCAAATATCCTCTTTAACACGTGTTGTAAAATGCTTCATTTTGTTTTTTCCAACGACTTAGGCAAATGACGTCACAATAGCCTCTTCGAATCCACCCAAGATGTGCACGCTCAGTAAAGGGAGCCTGCTAAAATATCAATGATTGGTGATAGAATCGATGATTGTATCGATGATTGTATCGATGATTGTATCGATGATAGCATCGATGATTGTATCGATGCCCATGCACTATTTGAGACTAGAGAATCTGTTGTTTGCAAAAAGCACCAGCAGCCCGCTGATATTCTTCTATGGACGGCTGAGTACTGCTCTGGGTAGGATGTTGGCTAGGCATGCTGGGAAAGATTCCTTACGTCAATTACGTCACCTGATTATTCTGACCGTCCTGTTTGGATCATGTCTGCTACAGACTAACGCAGCAGACTCTAGTAAGTCTTTCAAATAGGGGGGGTGGGGGGGATGTAGTGGGGCTATAAATACACACACACATATAAATATATATATATATATATATATGGTGGGTTGGAGGCGGGGTTATAGCTAGCTTCTATTCCCTCCAGAGATCCGCCCCCAGCAGTGTTTCTTCCAGACTTTTTTTCTCCTAGGGGGCACTTGAAATTTTCGGGGGGGGGGGGGGGCGGTAGACTTTATTCGGGGGGGGGGGGGAAGGGGCGGACACTGTTAAAAGTTACATAAAATCAACATTAATAAATATACAAAAGATTTCTTAATAGGCCTAAAATATTCCCAAATTCCAATCCCTTTCCCCCAATGATCCGTCTAAGTACCTCAACCTTTACAGACCGCCTCTCCGCCCGCCAATGATACACTTAGACTTGTGTAAGATCAACAATGAAGTTTAAATTATCGACAGCAATCAATAAGATTGATAGTGTTTCCCAACGGCCTCCTGGTCCCCCATAAAGGATAAGTAACTTGAACCAGTAGCGTCACAGTACACTAAGCTATGTACACCAAAGATTTCACAGAAAAGGCACAATCGGGATATTGCGCAAAGGAAAACTGCGCAAACAGAAAAATGAGCAAATACAAACTAATTATACTTTTGTCATATGTCGTGGAAATATGTATTAATATGCTATAATGTAGTCACTCTTTATTAATGTCTATAAATGCTCGATTTAAGAAAACAAAATACCTAGCGCATTTTTTGTGTGCGCAGTATTCCATTTCGCAAGTTTCCGGTCAGCACATCAAAAGTTGCACACAAGTACACTAAGCTCCGTACTTGAGAGCCACGATATACAAAAGATATGCTAAAACGCATCAAGGAAACACTAGATCAACAAATATTTGTGTTTATTGCAGACAACACGTCACCAGAAACGGGAAGATCCGAACCGTGTTCCGTCAAAAGTTCGTTTTTATTCACCAAAGAAGACGCAACTCCTGGTAAGTTGAGCTAAAATTGACCAACGATAGCACTAATGCTATTGGGATGTGTTGGTTGTAGTTTGAGAACTTATAAGGCAAATGTTATAAAGCGAGCCTATGGGACGTATTCAACCTAAACTGAATGACAACTATTTAAACTCAAATTCATTTGCTATTTAAAAAAAAAAAGTATTTTAACTCATGGCATTTGATTATTCAACGGTTTTAACTCTTGCGTTAATATTTCTTAGCTATTTAAACATCTTGTTCCATTCTATTCAACTAAAAAAAAACAATTTAAAACTACTTTAACCAAATCAAATGCCATTGAGATATACTGAATTATTTAAACCCATTTCCAAAATCTATATTTAGCTCAAGTAAACTATTTTAACAAAATGTCTAAAGATCATTAAACTATTTTAACTCAAGGGCAAAGTTACATTAGCCACATGTTTATTGATTTTATGAGCTATTTTAAGCCCGTCTATTACGTTATTGTGTCACCATGTCCAATGATTTTAAAGAGCTATTTTAAGTTCAGGTCAATAAAATTATATTAGCCACATGTTTATTGATACTAAAGAGCTATTTTAACCCCAGGTTATTGTATCCCATGTCCAATGCCGTTAAAGAGCTATTATTTTAACCCCACATCTATTTCTTTAATGTGTCCTCAAGTCCAGTGCCGTTAAAGATGTTAAAGAGCTATTTATTTTAACCCCCAGGTTCCATGCTGCTGACCCTGCCTACGTCACAAGGGGAGAAGTGGACCCTGATCGAGGACGGACCTGTCGGCTACCTAGAGCTGGACGTCTCCAGCAGCGACCAATCAAAATTGATCTTCTCGAGGTCACCTGACATAGAAGCCATCACTAAGTATTCAGTACGTCCTTGAACTTCCATAAAATCTTCGAATTCTGTTCACTTAAAATGTAACGATACATCATTAATCATTAATCATGCATATACACATATGAGGATTTTAAAAAAAAGCCCTTTTACGATGTGATGGGTTAGATGGTATCGACATTCATGTTTCAGTATACGAACGGAATGAATGTTTAGCAGTGTTTTCTTCAGACATTCTTCTCCTTGGAGGAGGGGATGGACTTAAAACTTTCGGAAGGGAGGTGGAGCGCTTTAAAGTTTCTGGGGTAGTAGACATTGGTTAAACTACAAATTTTCTATACGAATTATATTTTTTCTCTATTTTGTCCGGAGACGGAGTGGTTCACATGCTCCGAAAAAATGACTGAAAGAAACTGTTAGCAACAGTTTTTTGTAGGCTACTCTGTGACGACTTATGAACTTGATTCCTGCCTTACTACTCAGGCTAGAGGCGTAGCGAGGGGGGGGGGCGGGGGGGCAAATATGTCCCCGGGCGCCGACCTGAGGGGGGGCGCGAAATTGAAAGTTGAGGGGGGGTGCAAATGAAAAGTTTGAGGAGGGGTGCAAATCGAAAGTTTGGAGAGGGGTGCAAATGAAAAGTTCGAGGGAGGTGCAAATCGAAAGTCTGGGGGGGGGGGGTGCAAATGAAAAGTTCGAGGGGGGGGGATGCAAATCGAAAGTTTGTCCCCGGGCGCCGGGAAGGGTCGCTACGCATCTGACTCAGGCTACTAGTTTTTTAGTAACAGGGTCATGTTAATACTATATTTTAACGTGGAATAGAGTAACTTTGCTTATATACGTAAAATGTTTATAATCTGTCTGCAGGGACGTCGCCAGGAAACTTTGCCTTTTGTTTTAGAGTGCACGTATAACGGCTGGCTGTACAAGGTGGGTGACACTTATAATTACACTACACATTTTAAGTACTGTTACACTGACTTAGACAGGGCCATTAACCAAACACTACATATTTAAAGTTATCCGCTAATTAACAACAAGTTATCTGCTAATTAATGACAAGTTATCTACTAATTAATGACAAGTTGTAAAAACTTAATTTGTGTTTCCGGTTCCAGTTCAAACAAGAGCTCATCATTCATGACGTCAACGAGCACGCGCCTGTGTTTGACGTCAGCAGGCCATACAACGTCACACTCAGTGAGGTACATAATTATACGGTCTTCTTACGTCGGATATAATTAGCTGCATTGTACGATAGTATCGTTTTATTATCAACTCCTAACACTTTGTTTATTTAACCAATCGCTTATCGTCACATATTTATACCATCAAAAGTTGACTGCTAGTTTTTTTAAATTTATTTTTAACTTAAGTGTATAAATTCTATAGTCGATAAGCTTTAGCTTTTCAATATATAATTATTTAATTTATTTGGTAGTCCTCCAGCGTCACGTGGTTATCCCATAAAATTAATATTGACAGTTTTTATATAACCAACAAGATCCACAGCCAAATGAATTTAAAACATTCACGCATCACCCAAGTGGTTTGGTTAATTTCAAGTCTAAGCCAAGTGTAACTATGGAAGACTTCAATCAATTCTACCATAGTTACACATGGTTACACCATAAAGCCATTATTGGTAATCTTTTTCCAACTTTCAGTCGTCCATAGTCGGAAGTCGTGTGTTTAGCTTACGTCACATCGCACACGACCCTGACGTCACTGGGAGGATCACGAGCTACTCACTGGAGCCTTATAACGACACGAAGGTAACGTCAGTAGTGCCGTCTTAACATGTGGGCATGATAGGCTCTAGGTCCCATGTTAATCTTTTACACTATTGCCAAAGTTATAAATGGTTCAATAAGACTTGGCTCATTAGATTAAACAAACTGCAGTCTGTGTGGCTTAGATCATCATCATCGTCATCATCTTCATCATCATCATCATCATCACTATCATCATCATCATCATCATCATCAACATCATCATCATCATCATTATTATCATCATCATCATCATAATCATTATCATCATCATCATCATCACCATCATCATTAGCATCATCATCATCATCATCATCACCATCATCATTAGCATCATCATTATTATCATCATCATCATCATCATCATTATTATCATCATCATCATCATCATCATCATCATCATCACTATCATTCCCGTGGACCGCTTGTGTAGCATTGGGACGCAATCACCTCACCATCGTACTCGGCTCTTGGTTGGACCCACTGACAGCTGACTTTTTCCATGTTTGTTTCGGCCTACCTACTTTCCTCTTTCAATGGGGCTTATAAACATTAACAAATCTCAATAAATATTCAATAAGACAAAGTTCATCATATGAAATTAACTGCAGTTTGTTTAGCTTAGATGGCATTACACAAATCTTAAAGACGATAAAGGAAAATATAAATTCCATGACATACCGATATGTCCTAAGCATTGAATGTCAAATTCAGTCCAGTATGACTTGGACCATAAAATTTTGAGTAACAACCTAAATATTTAAACCCAGAATTTTAAATTTCTCCACAGTACGATGGACGCCGTTATTTTAGGATCTCACAAGACGGGAGTCACGTGGTCCTGGGTCAGCCAATCGATTACGACGATCTGTATTTCCTCAACCAAACCTACTTCATTTTAAACCTAACGGCCACTGTAAGTAGATCTTCTGTACATGCTCATCTTGGGCTAGAGTGGTAGAGCTTTTGACTGATAACTTGAAAGTCGCGGGTTCGGATTCCATAAGTCCACCCAGCTGTGATAAGTATCTAAGTTTAGTCAGCTCAAATCAGAAGTGATTGCGTATGGTGCTGACCACACTATATGTGAGGGAATATGTAGGGGTCTCAATAAGATTTGATTCAAGACAGTAATGGAGACGTAGCAGCAACTGTTTAATAAGATATCTTTTTCAACGTCGTACACATTGTCTTAACTTACCAAATCTGACCTCACACGTGAACCTTATAAGTGCTCCTCTGTGGTCTCCATTCGTCTCATTATATACTGCCCAACAGCACACTCAACATCAAATCACAACGTTCTCTCTTTTATATACTCGTTCACGTAGTACAACATCAACATACACATACCTCACACAATATCCCTACACACTATTTACGGTACACACACGATTTACAATACGTGCTTTCACAGCCTCACAATATCTTCTTATGCCGAGGTCAAAGAAACAGATTGCCTCCACTGCATCTACTCTATTGATCTACGTTTCCTAGAAAAAAAACTAAATATTTGTAATAAACATTAAGTAATGTGATCAACAAATAGACGTACTTTATGATCGCCTATAGAGATTTTATATATATATATATATATATATATATATATATATATATATATATATATATATATATATATATATATATATATATATATTGAATCATAACTCAACACGATACTGTTTTACCCTGCCGTGGAAGGTTGTTAATTATTGAACTATTTGTTTTTAACTTTGACCCCAACAGGACAACGGCTCGCCCGACCCCCTAACATCCTCCACCATACTGACCATCCAAGTGACGGATGCCGATGACCAGGGTCCGTACTTCGTGTACCCTGACTGTCAGAGACTGGACAACTACTGCACCACGCCCTATTTCCAAACGGTCATCAAGTGCGGCTACACGGTGAGTTGTCGTTCTTGCTGTGCATAGAGTTACCGTTCTTTGTCGCAGTGCATAGTTATCGTTCTTTGTGTCCCTTAGTTTTATGGTGCACAGAGTTAGTTCTTTGTAGCTGTACGTAACTGTACACCCATAGTGTCGTGTTCCTGCTGACATTTTTTCTGGAACTTTCAGGGCCTGCTGAGAATTTACCCCGCCCCTATACTGGCAGAAGACAGAGACACGATGAACTACTCCATCAGCTACAGCATATCCAGAGGTAGGAAATAATTTTTCGAACTTTAACCCAAACCTCTACATTTAAATAATAACTAGCCAATTGTCTATCTTACTGATAATGTAGCTTACTGAAGTGTAGGGGGCCGGGAGGGGGGCCGGGAGGGGGCCGGGAGGGGGGCCGGGAGGGGGGAGAGAGAATTACCCTACAATTTTATTTATTTTTCTTCATTTAAAAGGTACTTTTGTATGTAAAAACTATTGTTACTGTTAAAACTGTCTAATTTTATGTAAATGGGTGTTCTAAAAGGGTTTATTTTCATCGTGATTTACAGAAAAAAATACCGTAGGCCTATCAAACTTTACTTGTATCGGTATTTATTAAAGTTTAACTTTGTCGCCATTCTGTTGTCAACGCCAGGGCTATCCTTACAGTAGTAAGCTTCAGTAGCATATCCAATGCTTTCACTAAAGCCTAACATATACAACGTATCTGTTACTCTGGGTGTAACCTAACATTCAAATCTTGTGCAATGATTTCAATGGAACTTATCATCACAATAGTACCCCATGTTTTCAGTGGAACCGAATCAGCTGACCGAAAAATTTGAGATGAACTCAGTGACAGGGATCATCAAAATCGTCAAGCCCACCTGCTCACTGAGTGTCAAGGAGATCCTCTTGACCATTACGGTAAACATTTGTGTGTGCACTCAGTGTAAAATGATTATAAAAAAAAATATTTTTGTCACATTTTGTTTTAACATAAAAATATAAATGATATAAAAAGAAATTCTAGAAAGTATCAAGTCCTATCTATTACAGTTTCTTTGACTGTTTGATTTTACACAGTAGTGTACTTTTAAATAAATTATCTGTGTTGTTTATATTTTTAAAAAAATAACATATCTTTTTACTGTTACGGGTAATACAAAAGTATTACCTAAATATTTGTGTTTTAAATTTACAATGATTTGCGAAGTTATTGTGTCATATTATTCTTTCAAGCTTAATTATTGCCAAATTTGTGTACATGGTTTTTGTATATCTACTATGATTTTAATATAAATTCTTAAAATTATATTTACTACATCGTCTTCATTTTACGATAAATTTACATACTACCTTTAGATTTTAATGATCAATGCTATGACTTGTCTGCACTCAGCCTATAGAAAGTTAATCCTTATTTATCTACTGGCGTACAGGCCACCGAGATCTCCGCCCTACAGCACAGCACATCCGCCACCCTCCAGGTCGATGTGCTCGACAGCATCGTGGTACCACTGGACAACATCCTCGCCACGGCAGACAAAGCCACCGTCCCCAACGCGGCCTTGAACTCCGAACCCGCCGCCGCCACGCCCAGCGTTAAACCCGAGACAACCGACACCTCCAGCACGGCCACTGTCCCGCTGACCATGTTCCTCCTGTCCTTCCTCGGCTTCATCGCCATCGGCTCCGTCGTCGTCTACATCGCTATCCGAACCGCTCGCTCAAAGCGGAAAGAGAACGCGGGCTCCAACGGTTCTTCCACCACCATCACCAGTAACACCTCCATGGAGGAGGTCGCCCCTGATTGTCACGTGTGTAAACAAGAATACCCCAGCGCCGCCACCTGCTTCCGAGCATGCTCCGTCAAGCGAATCGACCAATCCACTCAACCAAGCCCAAGGCCTGGTAGCTTCAGAAACAAGTTCCGAACATTTATCCAATGTTCCAGCGACCTGACCCAGAAACCTCAAGTCGGGCCTAAACCACAAGACATGAGAAACCCCGTCACAAACAAACCTCAAAGCACGTTTCATTTCGATGACAATATCCACTTCCGGCCCAGCCCCGCCATACCCGGAATCGCCAACACGGGAGGGTTCATGAACGACCCCTCGACCCTGGGCTCGATGAAACATGAGCGCGGGGGAGGTCTGAAGAAGATCGGCGTGGACAAACCGGTCCGGGAGACGGACAGTCCCATGCAGGAGAACCGGTTCAAGATGCGCTTCAACAACATGGTGCCGGAAATTTTCAAAGCCGGAAACCCCAGGGTTCGATTTGATACGAGCAACTTAAACCCTGTCTAGGATAAGAGGGTTTGAAGTTCGACGATACAAGGAACTTAAACCCTGTCTAGGATAAAAGGGTGTGACATGTTTCAAATAATGACTGATACAAATGTTTCTTTATTGATGTGTGTTGATGTATTTCTAGTTTTAGAACATGTTGCTGTAGTTGAAATATTTCAATGATGTCAATGTAACTCTGGCTTAAGCAGCCATTGTGTACGCAATTCATTTCAAGGCTACAATAGAGAAACTTCAAACAATATTATGTACACACGCCGAACCCCCTCCCCCTTTTCCCCGACTCGCACTCTAATTTCAGAAATTTTTATAAAAATCTATACTGTAAAACAAATACTGTAAAACTATACTGTAAGACTATATTGTAAAACTAAGACCGTTGTTCTTGAGTCTTTAATTGAACGATTTTTTTAAGTAAACGATTAATAATTGACAGAAACCTCCGAACGAGTAAGATAAAATATTTTGTTAAATTGCACGAATGTAAATAGAAAATACTATTGACAGATGCAGTGAGATTAGTACAATTAGTATTAAAACAGGTAGTATTAGTTATTTCATAAATTAAAGACAACTACAGGTGCAGTAGACGTTTCGACCCAAGGTATTCGTTAGCACACAATAATGACAATAATGTGGTTACGGATTAGAAAAAAAAGACAAATGTTAACATAATTTTAGACCTAGCTCAAGTTAACCCCATCTCTATACATTGGCCAAACGTTTTTTATCATCCGTGTTTTCTTTTAGATTTAGACAAGACGTGCTTTCAATGATGAGATTTTCACTAATTTTTTTTGGTTTATCACTATTGCGTGCTGACGAAGACCTTAGGTCGAAACGTCCATAATAACTTTGTCTTTAATTTGTGGTGTCACTAACACCACCTGTTTTATTACTAAATTAAATTGAATAAATAGAGGCAACGTTGTAAATCATGGTTGGTGAGGTGGTTGATGAGGTGGTTGGCGTAAATAAGTGACCAACCCACAATTACCAAACCAAACAGACCAGCCTGATTATTTCACACACCGTATTTAGCTACATGTTTCGTCACTCAAAGATTGCAATTTTAGCTACCAAACACAAGTAAAAGTGTTATGCTTGATAAGAAACTTAATAATAGTAACAAAAGAAACACAATCAGCCATGCAGTAGTCATTGAAACACCAGGGTTCGATTCGATACAAGCAACTTAAACCCTGTCAATCAGCCATACAGCAGTTATTGAATGAGTACAATTCGACATCAAAAGATCGCCTTTACATACAATATCGATAACAGACTTTGGTTGGCACAAGCAGTAACCGCAGGAAATATAAACTAAAATAATCTTTAAATTAAAAAACTAACAATACCTGGTATAGCCTACAGCGGACCTGTGGCCTACGGGTGATGTCATGGCAAGTTGTAAACCCCACGACCCCACTTAAGTAAACACTTTCAGGGCACTTTTTTTAAAATGATGTAATAAAATATAAAAATAAACCAAAAAAAACAATTAAACATTTAAAATATAATTATTCGCCTTCTTACCTTGCGTTTGCTTTTATGTGAAATAAAATGTTTTTCATATTTACTACTTTTTGTTTTTGGATGTTAGTAGAATTTTATTTTCTGTAATCTTTGTCATTTTTATTTGAACTAATTTAAATTACTAATGTTATGTTTTTCAAGTATTAAAGTTTAAATTTTTAAGAAGACTGTATTAAAATTTGTGTATTGTTGTTATGAGTTATGTACATTAAATTTTCAAATCGTCATTATCTGCCCAACTAAAATACAATAGTATAGCGTTTTTAGCGAACGTTTCAGTAATTTTAAGAAATTACAACAGGATTTTAATGTAAACCAGACTATTACCAATCGTTTAGTTATAGATATCATACCACTTCTTTACCTCATTGCCATTCGATCCGTTACTTCCCCTTACTATATAATCGTATTGGCAGTCGCTCCATTACTTCCCCTTACTATATACGCTTATTGCCAGTGGAACCATTACTTCCCCTTACTAGAGTATATAGGCTTTTTGGTAGTCAATCCATTACTTCCATTTACTACATAGTAGTTTTGTACAAATCGGTTATGCAAAAGTGTGTGAAAATTTTGATCTCTTTATTTCTGCCATGGCGTACAGAAAATATCAAGTTAGGCCTAAATGAAAGATTATAAAAACCTTGTCTCACTAAAAGTGCACTACTTGATGCTTGAAAGAAACGGAAGTAAACATCCCTTCTAGTTAGGAGAGCTCCATTAGTTATTGTTTCTATTGTTAGGTTACATCAAATACTTTTTAACATTTGTTAGGTTATATCAAATCAATTTTAAGATGTGATGATTCATTTAAAAAACGGCAAATATATAGTATAGACTTATAGCAGGAACTTGTAGCGTAAACATGTTGCCGTCACATGTTGCAAGAAGATTTAGCTAGACTTTGCATAAGAACATCTAGAATATATGAAAGAACTTGTAATAAGATATTTAAAACAATATAGATCTGTTACGTCAAGTACATCTAGTAAGAAAATAATATAAAACAATTATTCGACCAAAAAAAAACGTATGTGTGTGGAAATAAATAAGTCTGTAAAAGTTGGAGGCTTCTAAAAGATACAGGAGGGCCATGGTGAAAAACGTTTTCATCTTATTTGTGTTTTCAATACTATCAGTACCAGTGGCCAGAGGTATTTATAAAAGACATTTTTTTACTTGTTAGCTATATCAAAATATTTGTAAATTGTAATTTACCAGTAATGGTACTTTATTTTTTAATCCATTAAGGCATAGATTTAGGCCTAAATATATGCATTTTTTTACATTTAGGGATCGGTTTTTTAGTTCAAGGTTAGGGATGAGTTGGTTATCGTGAAACTAGCTATACGATTGTGTTTTCTTTGGTAGAAAGGCTTGCAAGAAGGGCCAGTAGAGTTTTTTTTAATAGTTACAAAATACCTTGCTATTGATTATAGCCCGACATTTGTATTAAAATAGTGCGACATATTTGTAAACACTAAATATGGCAAACAATATAACCCACAACCAATTTCCTGAAACCCAGGCAGTAAAACGTGTATGGAACCCGCGGAAAAATTCCTCAAAGTTCAAGGCCATCCGGGGGAGGTGGTCATGGAACTTGCCCTCGGGTCTGAAGGCTTCTGGAGCTCGACTGTCCAGGATGTGACGTCAGGAACGGACATCAGCGAGTACTTTAAAACTGGCCCAGTCAACCAGAGTGACACATTGCACTGGGCTGTCACAGTTGCCAGATTTTTACCAGCAGAAGTAAGATACGCCATCTTCGATTCTGGTATTGATTTATGTAATTTAAAGTTAAATTATTCGAAACCAGTAACATTATTTTTGCTCATCCGATTTTCTTTTTAAAAGCCTATTCATGTAATGAAACAGTAAAACAAATGCACTTTGCAAACTACGTTGCCTGAGTTATAACAGTTTAAGTTAGATTAGATTATCATCAATATTTTACCTATTTCACTGCGTAGATTAGACTATATAAAAGTGATAACTATTCCTCCAGAATCGATTGGTCCCACATGAAATTAAATTTACCTTACACTGTTACATCGATGGGCATACAAAGGTGGGTCTGTGTGGTAGTGGTTGTATGGTAGAGGCTATGTGCTATGTGGTGTACTGGTGTTTTCTAAGGTGTTCAAACATTTGTCACAGTTGTAGTGTGGTTTAACTACGATGAATGCATACAGTGGCTGTGTGATTCGACGAAGATGTCTTGTTTGGCGAGAATAAAGGATCGAATGCTGTTCTAATGATGTTAAGTGGTGAGGTGATAGTGTGCTCGTGTGTAACATTGAAATGGTGTGGTTATCCATCTGCTGATGTGGCTGTGTGGCTACGTGGTGTTCAGGTGTGGCTGTGTTTAGCAGTTACGCTGATATCGTAAATACATTGTCACAATATTGAAGGGTACAAAGACAAAGTGTTATAGCTTATGTAACCAATGTTCAACTCTCCCAGCCATTTTTTCGACGGGGCGTCCTATTGGCCAATAAAGCAAGTACTGATAACGTGACTTCTATGATAGAATTTACAATTTTTAAGGTAACTTTTCTTTTCATGGGTTGTGTTGTTGTTCAACGACTCCATTAGTCCCGATTGTGTATCTGAATATAAATTATGATTTTTTTCTTTAAATTTTTTTTTTAAATTCCAGACTGTTTAAGTTAAATTTAATATTTTGATTCTATAATGAGCAAATGTATAATATCTATTTATAAAACAAATACTTAATATAGAAATAACAATATCATTAAAAATACATTGATGAGAACTTGGCATTTAGATGCAAAAAATAGAAACGTCTCTATGTTGAAGTTGACTTTTTTTGCCGTGCAGGACACACCGGTAGGGTCAGTACTGTATCTGATGCACCTGCACTATCCTACCGTGTCGAGTGCTAATCTAGTCTTCACAGTCATCCACGAGGACGGACTAAATGTAAGTATATCTGTCCATCTGTCCCTTGGCCTAGCAGATATTTGTGACGCTACAACTGATCTTTTTACCTGTTGTCTCCATTGCTCTATGACCTCTGTCATATATTATTGTTTGTGTATGTGTGTATTTGGATAGTTTGTTGCTTTTTGAAGACATATTACACCTTTTTTTAGATTTAAAAATAGAGATAAAAAGTACTAAACAAAAAATGTGTGATGTAATGAATGTTTAAAGGTATTGGCCAGATAAATGTGATGTTTGTTGGCCAGATACAATAATCTTCTACACCATAATATATCAACAGGTTACTTCTTATATTTTCCCAGGATGTATCAGCACAATACTTAAATGTAACAAAGACTGGAGTGATCACGTTGAAAAAATCTCTGGAATCGTTCAGCGACCAGCTGTTGTTGCTGTTGCTGCATAAAAAGGTGAGGAAGTGGCTGATGAGACTGACCAGGTGTACTACCATACAAGCTAGTGTTCATCATCACATAGCAGTTGTATGTCTTTATGAGGGTCTTCTGTAAAGGACGTAACATGACTTCACTCACGTAACGATGTTGTTCAGTGTGAGAAAGAGGTTTAAGAAAGAGCACGACTTATGTATTTTTTAAAAACAAACGTTATTTAAGACTTGCATTGTTTGTTATTTTAGTGTAGGGAAGGAACATTGTGACGTCATTTTTGAGGGGTCTGTTTTATTTTCTTAAAACTTAAGACAATAGTGGGAATTGGGGGGGGGGGGGGGGGGCAGAGGCGTAGCGAGGGCGGGGCGGAGAGTGCGGACCGCACTGGGTGACACCATTTAGGGGAGGGGGGGGGGGGTGACACCAAGGCAAAAAATGGCAAAAAGTACAGAAGCAAAATGCCTTTTTGTGAGATCCATTAGTGATTAATTAAGTTAAATAGTCTTTTAAGTACAAATTAACGGTTATTGCAAAAGGGCGGGGTATTATAGGCCTATGTAGGCCAACACACACACACACACTATATATATACTTTTTTTTTCTTTGGGAGGGGGGTGACACCACGAAATGCCTCACCGGGTGACACCCGACCAAGCGACGCCACTGGGGGGTGGTATTCGTCTGAAGTATTGCATTAAGGACGAACCCTTGGTACGATGGTCGACCTCCCCACAGTCAGTAAGCACAAACACGCGGGGCGCCCAGCAGGTTGACCATGACCTTGATTTCCCCAGCTCCCCGCCCCCGGAGAGACGGTGCCCGTGGTTGTATATGTGGTGGAGGTCATGACCCCGATAGACCCTGAAGCCTCGTCTGAACAGACGCCTCGATTTGTTCTGGAACATTGCCAGTCACGTCATTGTCATGTGGGGGTGTACAGAGTAGAGGCCGATAGTCAGGGGAAGGTAAGTCATGTCAAGTGGGGGTGTACAGAGTAGAGGCCGATAGTCAGGGGAAGGTAAGTCAGATGTTAGGGGCTGATAGTCAGGGGAAGGTAAGTCATGTCATGTGGGGGTGTACAGAGTAGAGGCCGATAGTCAGGGGAAGGTAAGTCATGTCATGTGGGGGTGTACAGAGTAGAGGCCGATAGTCAGGGGAAGGTAAGTCATGTCAAGTGGGGGTGTACAGAGTAGAGGCCGATAGTCAGGGGAAGGTAAGTCATGTCAAGTGGGGGTGTACAGAGTAGAGGCCGATATTCAGGGGAAGATAAGTCAGGTGTTAGAGGCCAATAGTCAGGGGAAGGTAAGCCATGTCATGTGGGGTGTACAGAGTAGAGGCCGATATTCAGAGGGAAGATAAGTCAGGTGTTAGAGGCCAATAGTCAGGGGAAGGTAAGTCAGGTGTTAGAAGGCCGATAGAAAGGGGAAGGTAAGTCATGTCAAGTGAGGTGTACAGAGTAGAGGCCGATAGTCAGTGGAAGGGAAGGCAGGTTTTAGAGGCCGATATATACAGGAAAAGTAGTCAGTTGTTTAAGGGTCGATTGACATGGAAATGTATGTTATTATGCTTAGAGGCGGATAGCGAGGGAATGGTAGATCAGTTATTTAAAGGCAGATGGACAGCAGAGTTTCTTCCATGCGTCTATTCCGGGGGGGGGGGCACTTTCTTTATATAGAAAATATATACTTTACCCATGTCAGCTCCCCCCCACTCGAAAATAAAATATCAAGTGTCGTCGTCTCCCGTCCCCCGTCCCCCCCCCCCCCCCCCCCGAAAAAAAAGTCTGAACGAAACATTGAAAGACAGGGTAAGGTAGTCAATTGTTTAGAAGCCGATAGACATAGAAAGGTAGGTTAGATGTTTAGTTGACATTTAAAGTATTCTAGGCGTTTAATAAAATATTTATACAAGTCATGGGATTTTTTTTTAATAAACAATATTGCTTATCGTAAAAGATAGATTTGAACAAAACATATTTCTAAAATATATACTGGCTCCTGACAATTCACGCGATCAAAACTTTTCCACCTCATAAAACTTTTTAAAACGAGCGATTTTTAAAGGATGTCTGGTTAACGTCAGGATCGGAACATGCGCTGTGTCTGTTTACAGGGGACTAGTGGTCAAAAACAGATTATCTCTTTGTCCAGTTGAACAGCACTCGCGATTGCCGCGTTGGCAAGTGTTCTTGTTTTCGTTGAGATTTCTAAAATAGATTTGAGCTCAGAAGGGGAGACGATCGCCATTAATAAAAACTCAGTGGTTCTAATTTAGTCATTATTGTATGCTGAGCTGCGACTCCGTACTGCTAAGTATAAAATCCACGGACATTCATAGTGCGGATCTATCCCTAGCCCTTATCCTAACCTAAACCTAGTAGCCTTAATATTTACCTAACGGTTAGTTTAACTATTAGAATTAGGTTTAGGGTCAATTTGTAATCGACCTTTTTTAATGGGGGGTGGGGGGTGGGGTGGGGATTGGGGTGTTTAATATACAGGTGGTAAGTGACCTGTAGGAGTGATGGGGGAGAGGGTGAGCAGCAGTGGCGTAGGCAGGGGGGGTTAGGGGGGGTCATACCCCCCCCCCCCCCCCACATAGACCCATCGGTATATATATAAAAAGTGTGAGGGGGATGCAAATCGAAAGTTTGAGACTATCCTGGCTACGCCACTGGTGAGCAGGGCTTATTGACGGGGTAATGCTCTGTTGCCAATGAATCTAATCAACCGATAATATCATCTAAAGAATAAAAAAAAACTGTGTATACAAATATATTAACACTAAAGTGCTGAGGGGGGGGGGGTTATTAAAAATATGTTTGTGTAATGTTACTGACAATTTTAGGGGGAACTAACTTCAATCACACCAAGTCAGTTACTGGCCATGTGTTCATGTACTGTCAACTATTTTATCATAGGGGGTAAGTTCACATAAATGTATCGCCCTTTAATGGTTTGTATAATGAACTGTCGTTACGCATTTGTTGAGATTTTTTCTTTTATAATTTATTTCACAACTAATAAACGTTTTGCTTTAAACCTAAAAAAAATGAAGCTATAGGTAACAGAATTTTTTTCAAATGTTTATTCTAATTATTTTCCATTAATGATGCCGTTTTCTGATTTTTCGTAATAATTATTAGAAGTCTAAATTACAAATGTCTTTAAAAATATAAAGAGAAACATATTACAACATATTTTTAATAAGTCCGATAATAATGAATCAGTAATTTTATCAGCAGCTAAAATACATTGCAGTCAGAAAACCTAAGATGATTTGTTTTTATTTAACATTTGAGAAAAAGTTGATTTTAAAAAAATTTCTCCTATTGTCTACCTGCCCCCCTTTATGATTCAGGTAACCCAGAGAGTTACCGCCAGTTTTTCAGCATCAACTCCAGCACCGGTGCCGTGTACCGTGAGGCATCTGACCCTAGTGGACAGTTTTTTATAAATTCAAAAAATAAAAAAAAAAAATAATAAAAAAAAATTAAAAAAACTAAAAAAATAAAATAAAAAAAATAAAAAAAAAATAAATTC